>NC_070608.1:41467500-41767500 GCF_027172205.1 Podarcis raffonei
CTTTAATCAAGACTGCTTTCTCTTTCCACCTTTGAGCTAACAGTATCCAGGCACCCGTTGTTGCATACATAAACAATTTTTTCTGGTGTGCTAGAACTTTAAAGCTACAACCTTTTAAAACTATAAATGGCTTGGAATTCAAATACATACATGGTTACAATCTTGCTAATCCAAAGCAGTCTGTTTCTATAACTCAGTTGCACTGTGTGTAACTTTTA
The DNA here is from genome assembly GCF_027172205.1 of Podarcis raffonei. NCBI lineage: Eukaryota > Metazoa > Chordata > Lepidosauria > Squamata > Lacertidae > Podarcis > Podarcis raffonei. Next base: position 41,467,719 of record NC_070608.1, read on the forward strand.
GCTACTTGATTTTACATTCGGGCAGACCAATCCAAACTACGGGACATCAGTATAATTTATATCAGGAGGAATTATTCTAGTGTAACTTGCCCCTATTCCATATTCTGTTTAAGAGTCATGCAACTGCTGACTGAGCTGGCTGGAGCCTGGCAGAGGGAAAACAAGCCTTTAAAATGGGGTTTGATTTACAGCATCCTTTGTGCCAGTCTAAATTCTGATGGGTTGCTGGGTCATGTGACCAGATAGAACAGAGTTTGGAATAGAGGTGAATCTCCCACTGCCCCATCCTACCCCTGCTACACCCTTTTTTCAGGATTTATCCCAGGCTTGGCTGAGCTGGCTTCAACTGAGCTAGGATGGAGAAATTAGACCAGCGTTTCTCTGACTGAATCAGGATATGGGGCACTCTACCCTCTGTAGCACTCACTGAGCCAGGCTCAGCCAGAGACCCGCCTATTCCAAACCCCACTCATCCTGGTGGAACTTGGGTTTGGGTTGCTCCCAAATCATTTCAGATTGGCATGAAGATGTACATGCAATGAGAATCACTCTGTCAGTGTCAAATGACAGCATAATTTAGATAAACACCATCTTATGGCACATAGGTTGTAGACTTTACACCGTATAGAACATGACAGAAGGAAACCAGAAGTTGAATACACGTTCCTTCTCATTCCATCTCCTAATACTACCAACAGCTTTTCTCTAAACCAGTATATAAATAAAGGAGATTAGAGAATGGCAGCCAATATTATAGCTTTGCTTGGATTTTATTGTCAAAACGCAAGTGATCAAAAATAAAGAAGAGCGTCATTTATCAGAACCAGCTCCTGTTCCTCTTTCTCCAACCCACTCATTCACTAAAAGAGCTTTCAAACATCTTGCTCCTAGACACAAAGGGGCAAAGGCAGTTATGAAGATACACTGCTAATAGACATCAGGAAGAAATCTATGGCTTTCACAGATCCTCACACAGAGCTGATAAGGTGCACTCTAGTAATTGAGCAATAAATCAGGTGTGTCACTAGGGAGAACTTCCCTCCTTTCTTTATGCACCCTAAATACAAATGCAAAAACACCAAGCCATGTTGCTGATGGTGCATAACCTTCAACCCTTGGGGGGGGGGGGAAATAAAAGTACCACCCAGCTGCTGCAAGTTTAGTATGAAAGATTGATGAAAACTAGTTCTAGCTAAATGACAGCAAAAAAACAGGTCACTTGCTTTCAAAACGGCAGCAGTGTTCAATGACAGATTCGCCATTTACGCCATCTGAAATAGTACAACTCGTAGCTAGAATGAAGGATTTTACAAAGGTTCATCCTGGAATGATACTAGAACTCTTCTATATTTATAACAGGATGAAGAGAAAGTTCACATTTTGTCCCTCGATTTATTCCTCAGAACATGCTTTTGTGCTTTGGAGAGAACAAAAGTGCAAAGGACCATTAGTCATCTGTTTATTCCTTTATGAACATTGTTAACACCCTTGTGCTACCACATCTACAAACTACTTCACCATGTTCATGGGAATAAGTCCTTCCAGGGCATGCATGCTCAGAGGAGTTTTGCTTTACCACTCCGACCCTGGCTCTAACAAACATAAAAGCAATTTCAAATGCAATACAGACTGGGAACAGAATATCTACTAAAAAAGGTTGTTGAGAAAGGAAGATATTTGATAGGTGCTGAAAAAACAGTAGAGACAGCATTTGTCTAATATAGAGGTCAGCACCTTTTTCAGCAGGGGGCCGGTCCACTGTCCCTCAGACCTTGTGGGGGGCAGGAATATATTTTTTTGGGGGGAGGATGAACGAATTCCTATGCCCCACAAATAACCCAGAGATGCATTTTAAATAAAAGCACACATTCTACTTATGTAAAAACACCAGACAATCCCCACAAATAACCCAGAGATGCATTCTAAATAAAAGGACACGTTCTACTCATGTAAAAACATACTGATTCCCGAACTGATTCCTGTCTGTGGGCCGGATTTAGAAGGCGATTGGGCCGGATCTGGCCCCTGAGCCTTAGTTTGCCTGCCCATGGTCTAATACATAATGAAAGGGTAGATGCCACCATACTAAGGGCCCAATTCCTACATTGTACAAGGTGGACCACCTGATGAGATGCTAACTGTAGGAGCCCCTTTCCTGCAGAGCGCAATGATCGGAGAAAGTGTGTATGTCTCAATTATAGATAACTTTCAACCAAAGGTCAAAGATCTCCCTAGGTTCTTAGCAGTATCATTGCCACAGCCCAATAAACTCATGAAGCTGTATTATAGCATCAGATCAGAAAATCTATCTAGTCAAGTACTATTCATCTCTGGCTGGCAATGTCTCAGGCAAGGATAATTTACCAGCCCTGGTACCTGCATGCAAAACATAAGCTCTGTCTCATAGGTAAACCATTTTCATTACATATCGAATGCATGGCTTTTTCTTCCAAATGAGCCAGTGTTAAGATTTGTGAACCCCTCATCACTGCAGCGATGATTGAGAGAAAAGGCCATTGACTTGAATTAATTACCAGCATCTCAAAATACTGCTTTGTATCTCTCTACAGAGCATATTATGTTTAGGGGACTGCTGCACAGAGATTATAACATCACAAAATGCTAACTTATTATATATGTGTGTGTGCATTTGTGTATGGCATCTGCATACTACACTTTTGGAGCAGTTCACAAAACAGTATAAAACTACACTCAAATACAGAGCATACATTAAAAGCGGTGTTCAAAAACGTATGAACATTAGCATAAAAATAAGCCAAAATCCACCTATAAAACAGAACATAACAACATCAAATCAAAATAAGACACCCTCAATCCAGTTCAGGGAAAGTAATTTGTGCCAGTATCTAAAAGTGTATCAATTTAAAAGCCTAGGAAAATAACTAAGTCCTCACCTAGTACAAAAATATTACAATGCAGGCATCAAGCAAGCCTCTCTGGGGATGTTGTTTCATAATTGGGGTGCTTCACTGAAAAGGCCCTCTCCCGCCAAGCTCCCAAGGCTTGCGGATAGCAGCCTACAGCCCGAAGCCCGGGGAGCGCAGCGCTGTGCACCCCGGGCTTCGGGCAGCTATCCGCAAGCCTTGGGAGCCCGTCGGGAGTCAGAAGGCTTGCGGATAGCAGCAAGCTCTGGGAGCGAAGGCGAAGTAGCGCGCAACCTCGCCCCCATTCCCAGACCCATTCTGGGGACTGGGGTCAGGGGAAGCTTGGGCTTCCCCAGCCAAGCAAGCTCCGGGAGCGAAGGCGAGATTGGATCCCGCTGGCTGTCTTGGCTTCTTTGCTCTTTGGTGCTGGGGGGGGAAATTTTTTTTCTTTATTTCCCCCCCCCCAAAAAAAACTAGGTGCACCCTATGGTCCAGTGCGCCCTATAGAGCGAAAAATACGGTACATATGTACAAACAGGGCTGGTTTACATTGCCAGTTGTGGCTACATTCATCAAAAATACATATTATTAATTTTGCACTGGCCATAATCTTTAACTATGAGAAACCTGCCACTGATACATCCAGTAATACCGATAAGAAGCACACACACTCATAAATGCAGAGAGAAGAGTTATGTATACAACATATTGAGCCTCAGTTACTACTCTATATTAGAGGATGATAGACAAGTATGGTGCTGAGAATTATTCCCCTTCTCTTTGTCTAATGAGGGCTGAAAATATTTGGTATGAATTCTTGCATAAACTGCACACAGACACGAACCATAAATTATTCATGACCTATAATACGATTATTTACTGTCCTTGTGTATAAAAGCCATCCGTATTACAGCAGTGCCGCTCTCCTCACCATAAATTCCAAAATAGAAGAGACAGTTCCTTGGATATTATTTTAACTGCCTAACAAGCACAGAGGGATCTGCAATTTCCTTGTCTGGACTGCTCTAAAGTGGCCAAATCCAGGATTGGCAAATTGATAGCAGAGCCTGCAGCATCCAGCGTTGCTATTCACCCCACAGTGATGAGTGAGAGATGAGCAACTGGATCTGGGAGGCACAGCTGGAATAGGAACATCTGTCCTTATTTCATAATAGACTGATGCACTGCCCCATTTTACCTGAAGTAGGCAAGTGTAGCTTAGAATCAGGTAAGGAAAGGAAATACAAAAGCTTGCAACACAACACTTTGGTAGTATCCAAGGTAAGTCCAAGTGGCAGTTTCGACCAAAGCTGATCTTAGACCTGAGTTCAAATCCTTCCTTAGCAGTGTCCATGTTCTACAGTCTGGTATATTAAGTATACCAGATTATTCAGTTGCATCTTGTGGAGAGAAGGAGTCCTTACTTTTGTAGAAGGGGAGTGGATCCAGCAAAGCTTCCGTGAATGGAACTTGCAGTGGAAGGAGGAGGCCATTTTTGCCATTTCCCTCTTCACTACCTTCCACACTGTTCCAGAGGGTCCCTCAACCCTCTGGAGCAGACTGAGGAGGCAAAGGGGGGATACAGAGAGGAGGGACGGGACACAGCAGTGCCCCATGGATGCAAGCAGACGCGTCTTTCCCATTGGGGTTACTGGCGCGTTCCACCAGGGCGGCGGCCTCTCGGGGGTGCCCCAGCGAGTGGGGGAGCTGCGTGGCTTTGCTGGCGGCCTCCCCTTTCCCTGCATGCCAGCCAGCTGCGCCTTGCCAACCATATGGCTGGCTGGCATGCAGCTTCCTTCCCAAGCCTTGGCGGGAGGAGAGCGATCCCTGCAGAGACTTAGGGTAGAATCTGCGCCCGCCAACTATATGGCTGGCAGGCATGCAGCTCTCTCTCTCTCTCTCTCTCTCTCTCTCTCTCTCTCTCTCTCTCTCCTGCTCGCTGGAATCGTGCCCTGTGTTTAATGTTACGGGCAACTCTATCCAGGGGGAGAGAAGCCTCCTCCCTTCACTTTTCTTCTTCTTCTTCTTGGGGGGTAGGCTCCTTCTCCAGCCCCTCCAGCCCACCAACAAGGTCCCTAGGGGTTGTAAAGCAAGCCAGACCATTTAGCACCTACCCCATTCATTCCAGCAGCTGGCCATCACCCTCTCACTCCAAGCCCTGTGAAAAATATCATCACCATCACCATTACTATTATTATTATTATTATTATTACTACTAGTAGTAGTAGTAGTACTACTGCCCTCCACCCATAGATATCAGGGCAGCTCACAGCCTGAAACTACGGTACTAAGCACATGTTAAAAACTAGAACAAAGGCAAACTTTCTACTTAAACACAAATTGGCCGGGAACTTCATTGTCTGTGTCTTTATTAATTTATTTAAAGAACAACAAACTGGTGGTTGCTTTTTGATATGTGGTGATTTGAATCATGAGGATGGATTAGAAGAACTGCTGAGTCTTGAATGAGTCTTGCTTTGGAATTGAGGACTTCATTAGATTTTCTTCTGCCTTTTCCTTTTGTTTTCATTTGTTCCAAGGGCTTGTTAGAGATAATGTGTAAGCATGGAGTCAATTCCCTAAAAAAAAGGTCAGCAACTCTGGGGAACCTTTCCTTAAAAAAGGTCAGTAACTTTGGGGTCCCCCCTTAAAAAAGGAAATGGGGGGGGGAGGGATCTTTGCACCACAGCGCCAGATATGCTTAAGACAGCCCTGGATGCAAGACTGTTCCATTCCATGAGCAGAACTCCACTCAGGTAACTCAAGATCCAACCCACTTGTTTATTTTTAAAAGCCACTTAAGAACATTAAATATTCACAATGAACTCAAATAGGAGGTAAAATCTCAGTTACATAAACAGTCAATCATGGACATTATGCTCACATTTTTATTCTTGTACCCTCAGGGTACCTTCCAACTCTACAATTCTATGATTTGCAGCCGTGAACGTAAAAGAGATAAAGTTTTCTGTTACAGTTCTCTTAGTGCTAGTTAGCTGTTTTCTTTTAGAGATTCGACCAAGCTTTTAGTCTAAGGCTTTCAAGCTGTAGGGATTTTTTTTTAGTTTACACTCTCAAATCTTTATTGGAATATATAACAAAACAGCTTTTCAATAACCGCTTCCTGCAAATGAAGCGGCAACTCATTATTTCCTAGTCACAACCTTCTACTTCTAAGGTGGGAATGAGAGTGGTTTATCTTGTGGTGTTGTGAGGGTTAGGAAGATAAGGAGAGTTCCAGGTACCCAAGCTTGAGGGTAGGAGTTGTCATAAAACAGCAGAGAAGTATAAACACAAGTTTTATTCTGGATACCTTCCTTGCTTTAAATGCATTATTCCTGTACTGTGTTCTAGGGAAAAGAAACAATAGAAATGTAAATGGGATGGGGGAGATTGTAATGTGCTTTGGAAATTCAAGTGCTATGTTAATTGTCCTCAATAACCACCATCACCAAAATGAGACTCTCAAATTAAGGAACACTCTTAATTGCTGATTGGTTCCATGGAATGATAGTGAACTGAGGGAATTGTGAAATGAATGATCACCTTTGAGAAAGATAGAGCTGTAATGAGCTGAAATGAAGGACAGCTCCTTAAACTATATAAGGAGCATCTAACAATCCTACAAATAAGTTAAGCTGGTCACATTGGAGTAGTTCTGATTGATTGTATTATAGCATTTGGAAGACTGGAAACGGCAGACTATCATAGATATTATAATGGACTTGGGGGTGGGGAAACCATTTGTTTTAGAAAATGATTTCTGCATCCACTTCCCCCCTCCCTGCTCATATTTGATTATGCAAAGAGGCAGAAGTGTTGATTTTACAAATGATACATAGAGACAGTTCCTTGCTCTTGGGCCTTGCCTGTTCTTCACATTGTTTGCATAGATATGTGCACTGACACTTCATTACACATGACCTTTTATGTACAACATTGTGACTCAATACATGTAACAGGAAAGCAGGACTGAGAGCTACCACCTTGATTTTCAATGTTGACCTCAGCGAGCTTTTATTTGATTCTTATTAATTGCCTTCAGATGTCACAATAACCATGGTTCATCATGACGGGAACAAGCATGTGCAGGCCTCAGGCTCACATACTCCCTGCTACTGTGCAGCCATGAGGAAAAGTTTGGAAACTTTTGCCTCTGTTTTCATTAATTATCTGAATACAACAAAGTGTGGTTAATTTTATTCATGGGTTAGCTTGGTTTATTCATTTTTTTAAAATGTCAGCTTCAAACCATAGAGTATAGAGCTGGTTTGTTTCAACAAACCACAGTTAAGAGCATGGGTCGGCAAACTAAGGTCCGTGGGCTGATCAGGCCCAATTGCCTTCTAAATCCGGCCTGTGGACGGTCTGGGAATCACTGCGCATGCGTTATTTCCCTCTCCCTCACACGGTGGCGGCGCCGGCCCCTCCTCCTTGCTTCTCCCTGCCCTGCCTAGAGGAGGAAGGGGGCTGGGCTTTGTTGGTGCCAGCCCCTCTCTGGAGAACTTTTGTGTGCCACTCATTGTCCCGCCACTGCTGCCTCCAGCCCCTGCCGCTCACAAGACACAGGAGCCATGGTTGGCTGTGTGCCCCTCTCAAGCGGCCGCCATTTAAAGCAGCCCCTCTCCGGAGCCCTTTCACGCGCCGCTGCCGCCAGCCCCTGCCACTTGCAAGACACAGGAGGGACAGTGGACTGGCACCCTGCTGAAAGAGTTTGAGGACCTCTGGTTAAGAGGAACCACTGTTTAGGGTTCAGACATAACACTGAACTGCAGTTAATAAAAAAGTGAAAATGTTCAATCTGCTCCTTTCCTTCATACCAGAGGTAGGAGGGAAACAAACAAACCCAAGGCTTGCAAACTGGTACAATTAGCCATGGTCACAATAAACCATCGTGCATTGTGACATCTCAATGCTGCTGAGAAAAACCCTACACAAATTTGAAGAAGGGTGACTGTCTTCTGCAACTGTTTCTCTGCTCTGCCCTTTCCTAGATGCTGCACCCTAAAATAACCTGGTAGACTGAAGCACAATTGCTCTTACAAGCACAATGCTTCATTATGTACGTTGTTTTGAAAACAGTTTCCAGAGCTTCAAATATGTCAGCTAAAGCAAGAGAAAAGGCTGTTGATGCTGTTATAAGGTCAGCTTTTCAGCGACTGTGGGCAGCATTTGGTGGCATACTGCCAAACAATCACCATAGCAAACATGGCTGCTCACAGGCAATGATTTAGCTGCTTTGACAATACTAAGTCTCCAGTGAAGTCTAAAGATAAGAATTACTCACCCTGCACAGAAACAATTATTTAAAGAAGGGCACAAAGCATGGTTTAAGCTACAAAACATTACGTATTTTATCCCATATCTTTAGGGGAGAGGTCCCACACTTGTGTAGTCAAAACCACAGTACCCCCACACAAGACAGAAATATTGTCAGACAGTGGAACCCTGAGGTTTGCAGAAGTATAAAAACATCTTGTGGGGGAGGAATATGCAAAGAGTGCATAAAGAATACAGACATTTTAAATGCAGGCTTCTTGTGCATTCTTTCAAAAATATCCACAGAAAACGTGATGTTGTACACCAGCAAACTGAAAAAGGATAGAATTAGGCTCCTCACTTCTTTCCTATCACACACACAGGACACATAACCCACTTCTCCTCAACTGCTGTGTGCAGAAAAGCTGAGAAGAGGGTTAAGGCCTGCCTCCCAATTCCTCTGTTTATCAGGGAGACAACAACTTCCATTAGAGTGTGAGCTGGGCAGAGATCTCCACACACCCCATACTTTTCTATTTTAACTTGTTTTCTGTTTGCCACTGTAGTCAAAAGTGAGAGGCTGGTGGGGACGGACTTACTTGGTAAGCCTGATATGTCTCCTGGGCCAGTGGGGGCGTTGGTGAGCCAACCCTGTGAGAAAGCCACTCTTATTAGTGACATACCTCTGTAAACAAATGCAAAGTGCTCCAATACTGGGCAGCAATTATAGGTAAAGTAATAGGGAGTTCAAGGATGAAGGAGAGCTGTAACTCACTCAGCTTTCTATGAAGTTGGCCAGGCATAGGCAAACTCAGCCCTCCAGATGTTTTGGGACTTCAATTCCCATCATCCCTGACCACTGGTCCTGTTAGCTAGGGATGATGGGAGTTGTAGTTCCAAAACATCTCAAGGGCCGAATTTGCCTATGCCTGGAGTTGGCTATAGAGAAGTTCTTCCACCTATACCTCTTTAACTGAAATGTTTTAGCAAAGCAATTACTCCCTGGATTGCATAACATGAGATTCAACTGGATTGAAACCTGCTGTACTGTTTTAGTTTCCAACATAAGGAATTATATCTACTGGATTGTTGCCCTCTGGAAGACTAAAAAATATCCTGTCGTTTCCCCCCTGTTTTCAACTTGTACAACAAACTCAGAAACAAGAGTGAGAAACAAATATTTCCTGCGCACACATCCAGAGAATTCACAGCAAGTCTGTAAGTACTTGGGTATAATTTGTATCCTCTTGTTCTGAGCTTAACTGCAATTTAGATGATGAATACCACTCCTACTGTTACCCATACTTAAATGGCAAAATCTCTCAAAAGAGCAGCAAGGTCAGGTCATAGGCAACAGAACTTGCAACAAAAAGGTGTGTCTAATGCTTGTCAGTGAAACATATTTAGACTCTGCTGAAACAAGGTCACCATGCTGACCCACATTTAAGGCAGACCTGCAAGTTCTCCTGCTCTCATCAAGAAATGCTTGTATGTCTGAAACCGGATCCTCCAAGTTCATCTTCCTTCTGGTCAGTTTCACCTTCACTGAGATTTTCCAGCAATGCTATTGACAATTAAACTGTCCAAGAACTCAGCCTGAGGAATCTAAGCAAATCACTTTGCAATGCAACTCAGCACTTTGTCAGCTAATTAGCTTGTATTGTGTAACACAGTTCACAGCTCAGTCTGTCTGGAAGTTACCGGGATTCTACCCCACACAGCTCTATCATTCTTGCCTTTCTGAGCTTAATGGTTTTGCTGAACCTTCTGCCAATAGAGTTCAGAGAAGATCTTCTCACAACACCGTCTCTCTAAAGGTAAAGGTAAAGGTACCCCTGCCCGTACGGGCCAGTCTTGACAGACTCTGGGGTTGTGTGCCCATCTCACTCAAGAGGCCGGGGGCCAGCGCTGTCTGCAGACACTTCCGGGTCACGTGACCAGCGTGACATCGCTGCTCTGGCGAGCCAGAGCCGCACACGGAAACTCCGTTTACCTTCCCGCTAGTAAGCGGTCCCTATTTATCTACTTGCACCCGGGGGTGCTTTCGAACTGCTAGGTTGGCAGGCACTGGGACCGAACAACGGGAGCGCACCCCGTCGCGGGGATTCGAACCGCCGACCTTTTGATCGGCAAGCCCTAGGCGCTGAGGCTTTTACCCACAGCGCCACCCGTGTCCCCACCGTCTCTCTATAGCTTACCAATTCCAAGCTGCTAAATTGCTCAGCTCTACATTTACAGAAATCCCCTAGCTTAAAATTTTCAACCAATAGATTAATAAGGGCTTGGACCTACTCATGACCCATAAACAAGGCAATAAGCAGCATCCTAATGCATTTAATTTTAAGATGCATTTAAGAAAGAGCATCCCTAAGAGCACAAATATTAATACACCCACCTTATTTTACTATTATAACAGGTTGAATTCCTGAGATAGGGAACAGCACCTATTTCACTTACTTGGAGTTTCCAAAAGTGAAAAACACACACACTTTAATTGATCATGCCATCCAGGCAGTAAGGATGTGATGATGCAGACATTTATTGCATCGGAGGGCCCTTTTGCAAGTGACAACTCCATCTAAAGTTCAGAGGGTGGCTATGAGAAAGAGGGTCTTTCAGTGGTGCCTCCCTACACCCCTTCCGGCCATGGAGTGCTATCCCTAAAAAATAATAAGCAGGTCATTCATTTATATCGGAAGACATAACCCTCCCAAAGCTTTACATTTTATGCTTGTGGGAGGTTTTCTGCCCATTTCCCATGACTGGAGTCTCAGCTCTGTAATATGTCTCTTTCATATATATCACCATCATTATATCACAGACTTCTGGAAGGGACCACAAGGGTCATCTAGTCCAACGCCCTACAGTGCCAATCTACATGTGACATTAAATGCTTCTCTGTATTAAGCATGCAGAGTTTTTTCAGAGGCAAATAGCATCAGGTTGGGGGGAGTTGATGGTTATTGGGACTGTAGCAGGCACAGAGGGGAAGTTTAACCCTATCCCCCATGACCCTGACGGCAATCCCTCATTCTGAAGCCGCTATTTTCTTCTCCTTTTCCCCTCCTCCTGCAACTTTCACCCACTCTCTCAATCTTTCTTCCCTCCAAGCTCCACTGGGCACTCTGCTCACACTTCTAATAGCACCGCCAGCCAACTGGGGAGGGGACCCTGCAGAGCTGCTGCAATGGCCCATGCCAGCAACCAGATTCTTCTGCCAAGGCACCCAGAGGAGCTTGCGTGCCTCACTCAGCCACCTAGAATGGTGGAGGAGCAGCCTGGGAAGTACATGGACAGATGGGCTCCAAGCCGTTCCATGGAGAGGCATGATTGCTGCACACCCCCACCCCCAGGCCTGTGTCCTTGACAGAGGCCAACCCCTGCATACACCTCTGCTGATCCCATTAATCATCAGCATTTAAAAATCTGTAATATAAAAAGCTTGCAGGTTAGATTCAAATACACATTTAGCATCATGTGTAGTTTGGTTCTAAAAGTTTTTTTAAATGTTGACCAGTGAAAGGTCCAGTTAACAGGGCAGCTTGTTGTGGCACTGATATATTTTTTGTATTTACTGCTTTGAGTGAATTCATGGAACAGTCCAAAGTAAAATTCTGGCAGACTAGTACTATGAAGTGTTGAGGCCAGATACATTTTATACCCATATTAGGCTGTGGAGCAAGTTCAGAGCTGGATTCAACAGTTCCCTTGTTTGCAACTTTGAAGAAGTGAGTGATAGCATCTTAACAGTACATGCACAATCCACAGGGGTTCCATGGAAACATCGGCTATCATCAGTAATAGCACCAGCTACTTAATAAATAAAACAATATAGCTAAGATGAAATCAGAACAAAAAACAAATCACTGAAGAGGGTAGAAATAGTAACAAACTTGTCAGAAAAAAATAGATGACCCACTGAAATCTATAGAAACCTCATAATAGAACAAAGTGAATAGAAACATACAGTTTAAAAAAACTAAGGCTGGAGCACACTAATGTGATAGTAAGTACCAGTGAAGCCAATGAGACTTCCTTTCAAGTAATTCTGCTAAGTTCAGGTTGCACATTGGAAAACTGAGTTGTGAATCAAATCATAAGTTTTACAAAACTTCACCACTGACAGCCCTGTGTTAACTGACTGGATACCTATGTATCTGAAAAAACCAGAGTGTCATTTTTAGCATTTCCCTATCTAGTCATTTATGCAATCCCTTTCATTACAATATTCAAGTGCGGTCGTATTATTCAAAACACTCAGCTGACCAACTGACGAACTACCTACTCAGCATATTCTCACTTCAAAATACACCATCAACAAATGGCTAGAAAAGGGATGCTGATCAAGGAAAGCAACATATAGCATGTGTTTAAATCCATGCTCATTCAGGAATGCACTAAATTACTTCCTGAATAAGGAATCTCTCTCCATTAAGAGCTATTAAAGCTATCTTGCAGTTCTCTTGCCCATGGGTTTGCTTGTAGATACAGCTCCAGAGAGAATTTGCCACATTACCAAACTTACTGAATCACTGAAAAGTCCAATCTCACGGCAACAGTTCTTTCAGCAAAATATTTTATTTATTAGCATGCACATCCAAATTACATCACACCCTTTGGGGAGAGGAAGATTGAATGTTGAAATGTGAAATACAACATCAGCAAGTAAAGTGCACTGGATATGCAAATTCAAAATATTGTGCCTGGACTGGATGAGTACAGCTTCTGTGTTAACTATGAAGTTATTTCTCTGTTACCTGCTGCTTTTGTTAACAAACTCTTCATTTTTGCACTTGACCCCCACTCCATTTTCTAGCTTGTCTTGGAATGGTACTGGATCCTCATGTAAACGCAATGCATAAATATGCACCTATTCATTCATGAACTCTGGGGTCAGATTTAGAGACCTATAATACTGGCGCTGTTGGAGCCAGTTATTTTGTTATTTTGCACAAAGCTCATAAGACAGCATCTGCTTAAAATGGTAGAACAAATACTATGAAATCCTAATACAAAATCAATAAAAGCTGCCAAAGTAGTCATTACCGGAAGATTAAAATTCTCTAAAATTCTATGATTCTATGAATGCCTAGCCAAAAATATTAAAAAGCATTTGCCTACTACTAAAATTTTTATTAAGGTTGGTGCTGGTAAGCTTTTCTGTGGATGGCATTCCATTAATACAGTAGCACAACTGGGAAAGCTCTCAAAAACAGGATAGGCTGAGAGGAGGCCCAGTCTCCCAAAGATGGTCTAATCGCAGTGGATGCAAAGCTGCTTCCCTCCCTCAGGATGACAGCAAGCTGCAATCCCACCACCAACCAAAGAAAAAGGGCAAGTGTGGGAGACTGCAGATGCCCCGTGATGCCTCCCAGGATACTGGGGCTTTGGCACATGCCCAACGATCCTGGTGCTCGATGCAATATGAATTACCCGAGACTGCACTAGCCTTCTATTCTGAATGTATTCTGATTGTTCTTATGTGATGCCAATAAAGGTTACTTTTTTTCCAAGTGAATTTTTATTGTTTTCCTTACATATTCTTTTCCAACAAATTGTAATAGCACCATACATTCCCTTTGACTCTGCCAAGTCACGACCCCCCTCCCTCCCCACAACTGGTATATTTATCCTCTTTCCATCACACACATCATTCTCAAATTAGTACTATTATACATTGGAGGTATTATGTCAATCCTGCTAGTGTCTTGACCTCTTTACAATTCTTCTTTAAATATTCAATAAATTTACTCCAGTTATTTTGGTATCTTTGATCTCCCTGGTCCTGGATCCTCCCTGACAGTTTGGCAAGTTCTGCATATTCTGTCAACTTCGCCTGCCACTCCTGTATAGTTGGTATATCTTGTACTTTCCATCTTTGGGCCAGAAGGGTCCTCGCGGCAGCTGTAGCATACATGAACAAATTTTGATCTTCTATTTTAATTTCTGTTCCTATTAAGCCTAATAGACACGCTTCCGGTCTTTTGGGGAAAGTATATCTAAATATTTTTTTGAGTTCATTATAAATTGCTTCCCAAATTTTTTTTACCTTATCGCAGGTCCACCACATATGGAAATAGTCCCCATCTGCCTTTTTACATTTCCAACACTTACTTTCTTTTTTCCTATACATTTTAGCTAATTTTACTGGCGTCAAATGCCATCTATACATCATTTTTAGCAAGTTTTCCTTTAAAGCCATGCATCCTGTGAATCTCAAACCCTCCTTCCATAATCTTTTCCACGCATCCAATTCAATGTTATGCCCAATATCAATTGCCCATTTTATCATTGATTCCTTTACTTCCTCATCTTTTGTATACCGTTCTAGCAATAAACTATACATTCTTGATAAAATTTTATCTTTACAGTCTATTAACTCGATTTGGAATTTCGATTTTTTTATCTTCGAACCCATTTCTCTTTTTGTCTTCCTTTAATAAATCACTGATCTGATGGTATTGCAGCCACCCTGTTAACATCTTTTCAATTTGGTCGTATGGTTTGAGCTTTATCCCTTGGGCTGTTTTCCTAGTAATATCCTCATATGTTACTCTTTCCCCTTCCATGTTTACTTTTTTTGTTGTCAGCACCTCAATTGGTGATATCCACCACGGTGTCTTTCTTTCCAGGAGGTTTTTATTCCAATCCCATACTTCATATAAAGATTTCCTGATCACATGGTTTAGAAAACCTTTATGTACCTTTACTTTGTTGTACCATAGGTACGAATGCCAACCATATCTATTGTCGTGGCCCTCTAGATCTAATAGGTCAGTATTTTCTAAGGTCAGCCAGTCTTTTAACCATACCAAGCACGAAGCTTCATAATATAAAGTCAGGTCTGGTAAATCAAAACCTCCTCTCTCTTTCTTATCTACTAGTATCTTCATTTTTATCCTTGGCCTCTTCCCCTGCCAGACAAACTTCGCTAAGTTTTTTTTGCCAATCCTTAAATTGTCTTATCCCTTTTACCACTGGTATTGCTTGAAATAAAAATAACAGTCTAGGTAGTATATTCATTTTTATCACAGAGATTCTGCCTAATAGTGACAATTTTAGTCTACTCCATATATCCATATCTTTCTTAATTTCTTTCCATACCACCTCATAGTTGTCCCTGTACAGGTTTATATTTTTTGTTGTCATCCAAATTCCTAAATATTTTATTTTTTTAGCTATCACGATTCCTGAGTCTACTTGTAATTCTTCCATCTCTTCTTTCTTCAAATTTTTTGCTAGCACCTTCCCAAACTCTTCCATTCTTTTTATTGCCTCTTTCACACTTTGTCTTGGTTCTTCCAACGTTAAGACTAGATCATCTGCGAAGGCTCTTAACTTAAATTCTTTTCGTCCCACCTTAATACCTCTGACTTCTGATGATTCTCTTAGCTTCTTATTCAAGACCTCTAGGACTGTAATAAATAGCAAGGGAGACAAAGGGCATCCCTGCCTAGTACCTTATCTCAAAGTTATCTGATATGTTGTTATTAATTATTAACTTTGCTTTTTGGTCCGAATAAATCGTGTCAATACCTCTCAAAAAAATTCCACCAATTCCTAGTACTTTTAAGTTTTCTTTCATGAAATGCCAAGAAACATTATCGAATACTTTTTCCGCGTCTATGAACAATAGTACTGCCTGTTTCTCATTTCTGACTTCAAGATATTCAATTATATTTATCAGGTTTCTTACGTTGTCCCTTAGTTGCCTCCCCGGCAGAAAGCCTGTTTGGTCCTTGTGTATCACCTTATTTAACACCATTTTTAGTCTATTCGCTAGTATATCCGCAAATAGCTTATAGTCGTTATTCAATAACGAAATTGGTCTGAAATTTTTTACATCTAATATATCCCCCCCTTTCTTCAGGATCAGTGTAATATAAGCTTCTTTCCAGGTGTTTGGCATCTTTCCTTCTCTTAAGACTTTATTCATTACTTCACTTAGAACAGGTGTCAGGTATTGTGATAGTGTTTTATAATACTTTGCTGAGATACCGTCCGGTCCTGGGGCCTTCCCTATTTTCATTCTTTTTATTGCCTTCGTGACCTCTTGTTCTGTTATCTCCTGGTTAAGCATTCTTTTTTCTTCTTCTGAGATTTGATGTAGTTTATGGTCATGGATATACTTTTATATTCTCTTATTGTCTTCTTTATCTTTCCTATAAAGATCTCTATAGAATCTCTGAAATACTTTTCTAATTTCTTTCGGGTCCTCAATAATTTTATCCCCATCTTTTATTTTACAAATTGTGTTCTGTTTTTGTCTTACTTTTATTTGCCAGGCCAAGAATCTCCCAAATTTGTTGGCCGACTCAAAATTTTTTTGTCTCATGGTTTTTATTTTCCATTCGATCTCCTGTCCCACCACCATGGAGAACTGAGACTGCAACATTTTTGTATTTTGTTTTATTATTTCATCTTTAGGTTTTGTTATTAGCTGTTTTTCGTTCTCGATGAGCTGGGACAGGATCTCCTCTTTCTTCTTCTCTCTCCCTCTTTTCTGGAAGCTGTTTTTTTGAATCAGGAAACCCCTTATCACTGCTTTGCTCGCGTCCCAGACTGTTTCAATTGGTGTTTCTTTGTTTAGATTCCATTTAAAATAGTCTGTTATTGTCTCTTTTGCAGTTTCCACTACTCTCTGGTCATTAAATAAGTTCTCATTCATTCTCCATCTATGTGTAGAAGGGTCCTTTCCTTTTAATTCCATATATAGCGGATTATGATCTGACAGGGTTCTTGGGAGGATTTCAATTCTAGTTACTCTTGGTGTTAGAATCTTCGAAACCCAGATCTGATCTATTCTGCTGAAGCTTTGGTTTGGTTCAGAGTGGAATGAAAATTGTCTTACTGTTGGGTTCCTTAATCTCCAGATGTCAATTACTCCCAATGTATTGGCCATATCAAAGAATAAAGGTTACTTGACTTGACTTGAATATGACCAATAAAGGTTACTTGACTTATCTTGACTTGAATATGAATTACCAACCCTTATAATTACTTTCAAAATCTGACTTTTGACTTGTTCCCAAGTCAAAGAAGCATAGAGGCTGCTGGTGTGACTTAAACCATATGGGACAGCAAAAGCCAATGCAAGAGGCAGTCCAAGAACATACCAAATAAAGGAGGCCCCTGGGCACACAGACATCTGCTGCCCTGATAGGTCAAACTCCCTACAGTTTTCAGAAACCACACTTGGATGTTTGGAGCTGCAAACTTTATAAAAGGGTGCTCCAAGTGAATGAAATTTTGGAGGAAGTAAGCTTTACTTAATACTCTGCAACTCTTTCACAAAGAAGAAAGGGTGGTGGATGCCGGAGGTTTCAATTCCCTGTTGTTACCCTAGAATTGCTTCCCATCATACAGCCAATCATGGGAACAGTTTGGTCCCTACTATCATTACATATAACTTTTGGGGTAGAAAATATTACTCTTCACATCTTACAGGTCTTCTTATCATTCTGCCTCTTTCACAGGCACCTCAGTGTCTGAAACCCTCTCTACCAATTTGTACTGCAATCATTTCATTGTTCTGCCTTGATACTCTAGTCTAGCTTGTGACAAGGTCTTTTTGAAATCCCTCAAGGAAAAACAGGCCCTTTGCGGTTTTTATTTCTGAAGGTTTGACATTTTGTACATGGCTGTATCAAGTCTTCAATTTGAGCACACATACCTGGCTGATAAACAGCTTCTTGAGCCCTTCTTTCATCTACTTCCAAACCCAGTATATCCAGTATTAGTTCTTTGTGGTATTATAATTTTGTTATTTATTTTAAAAATAAACTAGTACATAATGGACCATTAATCCATCTCCATAAGCATAGATATCTCCTGGAACTTCCACTTTTCTTTCTGTCCATTTTTGCAAAAACCCTTTAAAAAAGAAGAAGCTATCATTTGCAGTAGCCATTCAAAATTCCAGCAGGCGAAGGGTAGTACCTCTGGTGTGAAACATGTCCTGCTCCTACTGGGGTAGTTTGTCCACCTTTGGTCCCCGTCCTGCACTTAGCTCTCACCCATGGCTCCTAGAACTGTCAGCATGCAACAGTGGCCACACCCCAGGAAACGGCTTTGGCTGGCCAGCTAAACCAGGTGAGGGGAAATGATGGGTCTCAAACCCTCAGTGGGTTCCCCTGCATGTGAAGACAGGCTTCGGTGGATTGAGTGGATGAGACTAATAGTGGGTCCAATAGTCAAGAAGCCAGTTTCTGCACATGCTGTAGAGGGAAGCGAGGGGTAGATGTGGCTCATCAACCTGGGAAGGTATTCCATCTAGGAGAAGGAAAACTGATTCTAAACTTCCATTGCCTTGCAGCCATACTCATTCATGAGAAAGGCTTTGGGAGTAAACCCTGAGGAAAAATCTGTACCTGCTGTCTTGCAGGAAATCTTTGGGAGGAGAAAAGACTAATAAGTAAACCCTACCCAAATCTGGAGTGCAGTCCCTAAGACGATTGGATGGCATCTTGTATGCCTCTTTCTGGCAACTCCTGCAGCCACACTGCTGCCAAATATATTGCTCTGCCTCCCTTTGGATCACGTTAGCAATGCAGAGAGGGAGGTCTTTTCTCCTGGGCAGCCGAGAACCTCCATACACACTGCTCAGGCTTGTGCCCTGGAGAGGTCACATACGTGCTGCTAGCACAGCAAAAACAACATGGGAGACAGCAGATATGAGTTACCAGTCTCTGCAGCCACAGCAGGTACTGTGATTCTCCAGTGTGAGTTCACCCTTGAAGGTGCACTCCATTGTGTCTCAAGACAGATGGATGCCAACAAAAGTCTCAGTTCTGGTATTGACAAGGATGACATCATAAAGGACATCAGGTTCCACAGTTTCAAGTCTCTGCTGGGGTTCCCCAGAACATGGGGGTGGAATTTTTCTGCTTTCCAAAACATCTGAAGGGCACCAGGTTGGAGAAGGCTATTTGACAGCTTTAGTCATGGAGAAAGCAGCAGTCTGAATCTAAAGAAACTGAAAAATCTGTGGTGACATCATCAAATAAAGCATCAGAGTTCCCATGCTGCATTTCTGCCTGTCCATGATTAGAAACATCCATAGAAATCAGTGGGCCGACAAACAGGAAGATCTGTAACCCCCACAACATTGAATATACAGCACTGAACCCTGGTTACTGTCCTGGGCAGCACCACACCATCAAGGGCTTGGGAATGCTTACCAACTGGTTTAAGAACGCAATGCTTATTTACACGGAAGGCTCTAGGGAGCCAAGATGGACTCTACATCCTGAGGAAGTATTTATGAACACAAGTATCAATAATAGAAGATTCCTGGATCTTAATGATCACTACAACAGCAGGATCTGGCTGCTCCAGACCTTTTGTAATTACTAACCCAGCAGGGAGACTCATAAACAGAAAACTCCTCAGCAAAAGTCCAGTTAAGTATGTTTATAGCAAACCTATAGATTACAACTGAAGACCTGGTCTCCAAAGATAACACAATGCAATTAAAAAGAGAGTAATTTTGGTCAAACCAATAAGCAAGGTCTCAGACATAACACAAACTGAAGGCAATGCACACAATTTAATAGCAATCTTACTAGGATTGCCTCTTCAGAGAAGTAGGATTACAAGTCAGAAGGAATTCACTTTGGGTTTCCAACTCTAGGGAACACTGTGGTGAAACACAAAGCCTTATGAAAACATGTACTGTAACCTGGAAACAATTGAGGCTTCAATCACTCACAGTGGAATGCTTACATTCATGTAAGACTAAAAGAAGAAAATGCTCAGCATTCAGTGAAAGGATTTCATGGTGAATAATTGCATGGATTTAGGGAGAGAAAAAACCCTGTAATGGATTCTGAAAATCCGGCTGCCAGCAAGATTCTCTCTGGAATGTGATCAAGCTGTGATATCCATGCTAAAGACTTTTGCATGTTTTCCAAATAACTAAAGGAAATATTAATCTCTCATTATATAAAAACATAGGATAAAAAACAACAAACCCCAGAATGTTAACTAGCCTACCCAGCTTATGTCCAAAATGAATAGTTCTGTCTCCCCATGTCAGACCATAGTCCTGACTGAGCTAGAGATGCAAGCAACTTGTCATGCATAATGTGTAGTGACTATGGATGGGGACATTAATTCCCACTTTGATCAAAATGATGACTCTAGTCAGTCCAGCTAGGTTTAGCCGAAGTTTTCTCCTGCAGATGGGCATATGTATCTGTAGGGAGCCTCCTTCCTACAGTTACAAACAGGAATCTCTTTTGCAGGACCCAATATTGCCCCATTATTCAATTCATATTAGCATGGTTTTTCTCTGGAATGTGATGAAGCTGAGAGCTGTGACCTTTGCTTGTGAAATAAAAAACATTAAACCTTTCAAATGTAAACCTCATGGCTTTTTGCAAGAGGAGCATGGTCCTGGCAACCACAAATTTTTGGTCAGTCATGCATATGTCCAAGGTCAGCTTAAATTTATAGACCCTTAGTCTGTGCACTTGTGATCACTTCCTATGGACTCCATTTTCAATGGCAACCCCAGAGTAAATGTTGCATGCCCTTAGAACAGTGTCCTTCAGCCTTGGGCCCACATATGTTGTTTGACAACAATTCCCATTATCCCATTGGCTAAGTTGGCTGGGAATGATGGGAGTTGTAGTACAAGCCACTAGACTTTGTTTAATTATCCTCCCCTTCAAAGGTCAGGTTGTTAACTGGTCGTCTATACATGTCGCAAGAAGGCATCTAGCTGAGCTTTTGGGTGTAAATCCCCTTTCCATCGATCTGAAATCCACTGTCCACATTTACAGCAAGCCACACATGCAGAGGATACTGCTCACCTTCGAATCTAAAAAGTTTCCAACTTATATGATGTCCCTACGAAGCTACCTGACTAATTTTGGAATTTTTACTACAAGAGTTTTTATCAACACTAAGATTTGCCCTCTTATACCCTATTCTCCAGCTAAAAGGAAAACAATTAAAAATGAGGGCACTCCACCTACTACGAGCTCTACCTCTCCACCCTCAGACTTAATAAGCTGGACAGAGATCCCCATGCCCCTCCTATCAAAGGCTACTCATCTAGAGAATTCGATGGAGCAGGAATTACTTGTTTCCTTCTCCCATCTGCCAAAAGCCGAACAAACAGAGATAACGGACAGACTAGATGAGTTATTACTCTATCTCCGCAACTCTGAAGACCTAGCACCCACAAAAGAGGCAAATACTCCATCTAACTTAGAGCGAAAAATGGGATATGAATCTCCTCAGGTCACGTCAGAACACATACCCCTACTCTGCCCAACTGAAATCCATGCCAAAATCCCTGTGGCGCCCCTAATCACATTACCAGAGACTTCACCATCCAATGGATGCATCTTCCACGACACCGGGAAAGCTCTAGATGCTATCGAAGAGACAAATTGACTCTCACCTCTACTACTATCCTGGAATGTTGCTGGATGGCAATCGAAAACTATGGACAAAGACGTCCTAACCTACGTATCACAGTTCAAGATCATCCTGCTCCAAGAAACCTGGATGCAAAATCCTTTTGAACTACACAATTATTTTGCTTTCCATTCCTGTGCCTCAATCGGCCCAAAAGGCGGAAGACCGGCGGGAGGTCTGAGCACCTTCGTATCGACAGATCTAGGAACCTCCCCTGTTCAATTGAAAATCGATAAAAAATGGATTTTGGCTGTTAAAATATTCTCTACCCACTTTAAGATCATATGCATCAATGTTTATATTCACCCACTTATGAAACAAACTGATCTTAAAAACATCTGGAACGAACTGGAAGACTGCATTCTCCTTCTCTCAAATAAGTTTCCCTCTGCCTCCTTAATTATTGGTGGGGACTTTAATGCAAGGCTAGGCCACTCAGACGAACAGCTAATCAACGAAAGTGGAATGGGTCCCCTAAATGCTAATGATGAACATTGGCACCTATTCAGGCGTCATTCACTTGACCCAGTTACCAATTTTGCTGGTACATGTCTTTTTCTAATGGCATTTAGATTAAACCTTGTTATTTTAAATGGCCTCTCCTCGGGAGACTGCCCTGGCCAATTTACTTATTGGTCAGGCTTAAGGCATTCTGTTATTGACTACATCCTTGTCTCCCAAGAACTCTTTGATGAACATATTGAATTTACTGTAGATATAAGAACCGAAAGTGACCATCTACCCCTAAATCTTAAAAGGACTGAATTTTGGGAACCCTCTAGATGTGGGCTCGCCCCACAGACACCTGATCCTAATGTTCTACAACAAATAGGCAGATCCAGAACTAAATGGTCCCCTTATGTTAATAACAATTTTAGCATTTGGACACAATCAATGGAAGGTCAACTCCTCTGGGCTGTTCTGACCTCCAACGACACTGAAGAGACCTCCCCAATTGACCATTATAACACTTTAATCCGAAAACTCCAACCGTTATTGTCAAGACTCAGGAGACCTAACCACAATGAGTCCCCTACCAACAAAAAATGGTTTGACCGCGAATGCATCCAGGCAAAACTTATACTCAGGGAATGCTTTAAGGTCTTCCAGCAAAATCCTAACCCTATCACCAAATTAGAGTTACAACTTAAAAAAAAGAACTACAAAGAGTTACTAAAAACCAAAAAAAGAACCGCAGACTCTCTCATCTGGCAGGCCCTCATAAAAGCGTCAATAGAAAAAGACAATACCAACTTCTGGAAAATTATATCCAGTCAAACCAAAGCTCCTAACGAGGGCACAATAATCCCTGCAAATGTATGGGAAGAGCACTATAAAGTGCTGTTTAGGGAACATCGTCCTTCTGCGCTGCTTAACATTCCCTTAGATAATGATACACCATGGCCCCCAACATCTGAAACTGAAATCACTTCGTTAATTCTACAAATGAAATCTGGCAAAGCCCCAGGAAGTGATTTCATTGTCGTTGAACTTCTGAAAGCGCAAATAAACTGGTGGGCCCCGGTTCTTGCAAATCTATTTTCATATATAGATAAGACATCTGCAAACTTTATACAAAACATCTATGCCTAAAATTATGTGAATGGTTAGATCATAATGACTTGCTAGAAATTGAACAAGCAGGGTTTACATCTGGACGTTCCACCATAGATCACTGCTTAGTGTTAGATTATTTTGTCTATAAGTATGTGAAACATTGGAAAAAATCATTGTATGCGGCCTTTGTGGACCTAAAGGCAGCATTTGATTCTGTATCCAGGGGTAGGCTCTGGGCCAAATTGGCCAATATGGGTATTAACAGAAGGTTATTACTTCTGATGATTAAGCTTCATGAGAACAATACCCTCCAGATAAGACTCGCACAGGACGGCAGACTCTCTAAAGAAATCCCAGTTCAAAGAGGAGTTAGACAAGGATGCCTATTAGCCCCATTTTTATTTAACATCTATGTTAACTCCCTGGTCACATGTTGCCGTGAAATCGAAACCCCCCCCCCCCCGTGTTCTCTAATGGCAGAAAAGTACCAGTTTTAATGTATGCGGATGACGCTGTTCTTCTCTCTCAAACCAAAGTGGGTCTGAAACGTGCCTTAGGAAAGTTTAGTGACCAATGTAACACTGAACTGTTAACAATTAACTTTGCCAAAACCAAAATTGTACATTTTAACCGCTCCTACAGGAAAGATAATTGGAGCGTAAAGGGAAACGCCATTGAACAGACTAAGACCTTCCAATACTTAGGCATTACTTTCTCTTATAATGCCAAATTGTCAGCACACCTGACCACATCAGCTATATCAGCAGGAAGAAGTGCAAATGCCATCCTTAGATTATTCAGAAGGAAAGGAGCTGGCTTCCTCCCGATGGCCCTAAAAGTCTTTCAGGCAAAATCTTTAGCCCAACTCCTGTATGGCTCTCAAATTAGCCCCTCTGCCAACCTTAAGACCCTTGAAACAGTACAATCAAAATTCTTAAGATCATTATTTGCTACCCCAAAGTGTACACCTAATGCAGTCTTAAGGCAAGAGGCAGGACTGCCCAGAGTGGAATTAAAAGTCTGGGAGCAAGCAATATCCCTCTGGCTGAAAATCCATTACAATCCTAAGGGACTGTTACCTTGCTTCCTGGCCGCAGTTCCCTATCCTCCTTGGCTTATGCAAATAACTAATAAGATCAAACAAATTGGCCTAAACCCTGAAAACCTTCTTTTGGGAACTCTGAATAAGGCAAAAGCAATTATCACTCAGAGACTTTACGATGTCGAATTACAACAAGAAGACGCCCTACTCCCGGAGACGTATAGATGTTTAAAAGCTTGGCCTAATTTTGCAACTGCCCCTTACTTAACTAACATCACTAACGAAGCTTATAGATGGGCTTTCTCTAGAGCCCGCTTTGAGACAATGCCCTCAGCAGTGCTGTACGGCAAATTCACGCGGGTACCAATGCATGCGCGCCTCTGCCCCTGTATGTCTAATAAGGTAGAATCTGTCACACACATCCTTCTATTTTGCGAATTTTATAGTGAAGAGCGAGTTCAACTTATTTTGCCGCTTTTATCAAAATTCATACCCCTACAACATTATTTGGAATCCTCGCCCGAAATTCTACGAAAATACCTTCTGGAAGATTCCTCAAGCTCAATATCATATGAGGTGGCCAAATTTTGCACTTTAGTAATCAGGAAGCGTAAATCTCTTCTGTTGAATGGCACACTGCGAAGTTCCCTTGTGTAATCCTTTTTTTTTCTTTTCTGATGTTGTTGTTGATTTCATTTTGTTTGATCTTGTGGTGTTTAGTGTCACTGGCTTTTGCTGTAATAAAACTTGACTTGACTTGACTTGGAGTTGTAGTGAACTGCCCTGAGACCTCTGGGTATAGGGCGGTATATAAATTCAATAAATAATAATAATAATAAGTTCATTAGTAAGTGTTCAGTTAAAAAGGTAAAGGGACCCCTGACCATTAGGTCCAGTTGTGGCCGACTCTGGGGTTGTGGCACTCATCTTGCTTTACTGGCCGAGGGAGCCGGCGTACAGCTTCCGGGTCATGTGGCCAGCATGACTAAGCCGCTTCTGGTGAACCAGAGCAGCGCATGGAAACGCAGTTTACCTTCCCGCCAGAGCTGTACCTATTTATCTACTTGCACTTGACGTGATTTCAAACTGCTAGGTTGGCAGGAGCAGGGACTGGGCAACGGGAGCTCACCCCGTCGTGGGGATTCAAACCGCCGACTTTCTGATCAGCAAGTCCTAGGCTCTGTGGTTTAACCCACAGCGCCACCTGCGTCCCTATGTTCAGGGACCTTCAATAAATACAATGCCCTTTCTCTAGAAATTTTAGTATGAGTTATTATTGAAATATATACTGGACTCTAGGTTACATTTTTCACCACAGGCCTTTTTCCAAATGCAAATCAGGCCTTATTTGAATGACTTATTCCTAGGAGGATTCTTTTTACAGGCCCAATAATCTCGGACATAACTGAAACTTGTGAAACCAAGTGTAAGAAGAGGGTAAGAGTCATTTGTAATCCCATTGGTAAATTATAAAATGAGTTTTAATCTCTCTGTTGTGTAGCCTCCCACCCCCACCCAAAAAAAGTTCTTCCCCATCACAAGCAATGTAAAGGTTTTCAAAAACTTTTTAAAATGCAGGAAAAAATAAATAAAAATCCTGTCTTTATTTTAGTATTCCTCATTTTCTGCTACGCATTGTGTGCTACATTCCATTAAAGAGAAACCATATTTTATCACAAAATTGGCTGCAACTCAGTTGGGTTAAATGACCCACACATATCCCTTACCTACTTCACAAGGGTATTGTAAAACTTATCTAAATAAATTCTACAAAGCAATGTGAAATCCTTGGATGACACATGCTTTGGATAAAAAGCATTATCACTGTATTGAAGTTGTTATACACATGTCATTGTTCCATGACAAAATATGGAGACTGGCAGGCAGATGCATATTTATTAGCACTCTGTTCTAAGATTAGTTTGCTATTATCCTGCTCTAATCTCTAAAGCAGGGGTGGGGATTGGGGGTTATCCAAGGATGAGAACTGATCTTGACTGGAACCAGACATATTTTTGGATAGTGCAAAATATTGGAAGGAAAGACCACTAGACCTTGTGTGGATGCAAGTGGATGCTTCTGTTTACTTTGATATGAATGTATTTAATAAGCATGGACTAAGTCCCATCGACTCTCTCAAGGTCAGGCATGCGGAGGTCCCACGGTTTGAGTCACTTTGAACACTGATTGGAGAGATTATATTGGCAGAACAACACAGAAGTGGTGGGAAAGGCAATTTGAGGTGGAGGCTGATACTAGACCCAGGAAAGAAGATACCTTTAAACAACCACATGCCCTTCTATTTTTGAGCTGGAAGGGACACAGGATACAGGCAGGCATTTGGAGCAGGGGAAAACCAATGCTTGCCTACCCAGAGGAAGAACATGCCATTACGGAACTGAGCAGACTCCAGTTTTTTATTGTTGAAGCACCATTTATGGCCATTTCACTTATTTCAAAGAGTAAGGCAGCACACAGACTCCAATTAACTCTGCATCCAGTGTGAGCTGGCTGCTGCTTTGTGAAGCCATGGACGTAGCTTCTCCCCCTAAATGAAGTAAATAAATAAAAATACTTAACTAACAGCAGAAAGAATCAGAATATTTGAAATTGAAATGCTCACTGAAGTCACTTGGATGATGCTGTGGCACATTTTAGCAACGCAACTGGCAACCTGACTGAGTGATAGCTGTGGCTTCCACAAACTGATCATTTGCATAGCAGGTAGCTCCATTCTGGAAGAGAACAAGTGGGTGTCCTGCCCCCCCCCCAAATCCTGGCTATGCCCATGTGTGAAGCTGTGTACATACGACATGAACCACAACCCACAGCTATCATGAGAAAAACTGTGTTTGGGGCATTCTCCCCCAACCAGCTTCAAACCAATTTAAAAATGTAAGCCATTCCCCCTCTTCGCCTACTGTTGTGGACTGACCGTGGACAACTTGGAAAAACATCCAAGCACACAGTACAGTGATGTGCACATGCAATTTTAAACACAGTGGGGATAACCACCTTGCTGCCTTTTAATCTGATATGTGCACAGCCTAAATCTGGGTGCGCTGTGGCTGCACTCTGCAGCTAGTCACAGATCCCCAGAGAGAACAGCTGCTGTATATGTGCGTTTGCAAATACATGTGGGTGTGAATTCATATTTTTAGGGATACTCTTGAAACATCTTGTGTGTGAAGTAGCAGGACATGTTGGTGCCAGACATGGCTAATTGTTCTCCCACAGCTTTTTGTAAGATGAGATACTGAATCTAATCAGCGGGGCTCCATTTTCAGCTATCATGGCTAAGGGTAGATTTAACCAGTGTCTTTTTTCTGGGGGGTACGCAGATTCACACATTTTGTGAATCTTTGTACTTTTGTCCATTTACTGTATTTATTTTCCCCAATACGAACTATTAAAATGGTGATTTTCTTGAGTCAAAATGAGAGTACCCCTAAACATTTTTTTAGAAAAAAGCACTGGATTTAACTTGTCTGATTTTTGTTTAAAGCCATTGTAGTAGCCATCATCACATTATTTGGTAATGAATCAGAAATTGATTATTTGTTTACTAAGTCAAGAACAGATTCTTAGCATCGTCTTATTTCCTTTTGCCCATCCTGAATCTACTGCCAATCTGTTTCTAGACATGTCCATTCTTTGTAGAGGAAAATGCAGGCATTTTACAGATAATAATGCTGACCTTGCTTAACAACAACAACAACAACCCAAAGTTATTCATTGGTTCAGGCAGCTGCTTCCATATTTGTATATGAGTTTGAGGATTTTTAAAAATCTTTATTAACATGTGTTCCTAAAGCTTTCTGCCTTGTTCAACTAATGTGAAGTGACACCTCCTTGCTAAGAGCTCAAATTTGACCTTCTGTTCTGTGTAGCACAAATGAATGAGCAGGATTGTCAACATAATAGATTTTTTATTTTAATAAGATTTTCAGAAAACATTTTATTTCCAAATATGTATAGTGTAGGTTGCCATATTCCGAAGACCAAAAAAGAGTACACATTTGTAGGTGGGCCGGGGGCCGGGGGTTGGGAGGAAGAAAAATAGCAGTACTAGTATGTGTGCAGTAAAAGGCAAAAGGTATATTGAAATATTTAATAATGGTAATTAGAAATGAAAACGACATACTCTCCAACATTTTGTGAGAAAAATTCAGGGTATGTGTGAAATATTTAATAATGGTAATTAGAAATGAAAATGACATACCCTCCAACATTTTATGAGAAAAATTCAGGGTATGTGTAGTAGACTAGAGAGGCAATAACCCATATGTAACCAACTCCATTGCCCCCCCATCCATGCCAACTTTGCAGCCACATGCTCAAAGCTACTCTCCTTTTATATCTCAGTATTCATCCAAGATGCTCTGCAACTCAGGGAATATGCTGGCACAGTTGGAAGGCGATGCCAAACAGCACGTGCTGCTCTGTCACTTTACAAATACAAGCAAGCGACAACTTTGAGCCAGTTGGCACTGGAGATGGCAGAGCCATCATTTTGGCCACTATTCTTGCAAGCAAGAGCCACAGCAAGGGGAATTTCAGAATTCATTGTTTTGCATGAAAGGGAAAACAACAACAACAACAACAACAACCTGGATTTATCTCCCAGAGGTTCTCCTCCTCAAAGCCACTTAGAGGCCTTGCATGGCACAGAGCAACCCACAGGGCCTGTCTTGTGCCTGATTTACATCTGTAATTTGCCCATATGGAAGGATCTTAATTAACCTCTTGCAAGCACTGACCTGGATCTATGCAGCTGCCGCACTACACCGCCTCTCATCTCTAACACAACAACCCACTTAGCTTAGCAGAGGCATCTAATGCAAAAAGAGCCCTCATAGGGGCTGGACATACCTGGGGTTTAGAATGGGCCCATTCAGCAACCGTACAATGCTAATTAATATTTGGGCTTTTGAAACCTAATCAGAGATGCTTTGAAGCATAAGACAGTCATTTAATAGGCACTGCCTGAGGCATTGTTTGGCCATTATACAGCTCCTATGCTGGCAGCTGCATTCAGGAGAACTGAAGGGCATTGTTCCTGGAAGGTTTTTACTTCCAGCCAGACTTTCACTCCCTGCCATTTCATTACCTTAGAATTCAGTAGGGAGGACTAGCTGAAGAAAAAATAAAATGCAACTGAAGAGACATCTCCAACTCATAGGTTTTTGGGGTGTGAAAGGTCCCATTCCTGAGAACTTGTCGAGAGTCACTGTCAGTAATTTGCATCAGATGGATCAATGGATGTAAACCTCCAAAATGTATTTTGTATAGTTAAGTTTTTACCTCTATCTTCAGTACATTTTATTTTATTGCTATGGCTAGTGGCTGATGCAGATAAAGATTCTCCTGATCTGATCAGTGGTCATTGTATGACATCTTTGGGTTTGAAGGGGGTTATATAGCATAAATAAAATGGCCCAGGTCACCCAGGCACCATCTAAACATGCAGTAACTTATGGGGTTGGCTAGATGTTATGCAGGTTCCATAGATGCAGCATTATGTGAACACTGAAGGATAACTGCATTCTGAACAGTCCAGGAAGCATGCGATGGTTTGGCTTGCTTAAAAATGCGGATCAAATGAAATCTTCAAGCACCCCTAGTGATTACCCATCTCTGATTTTTACATCATCATATCAACCTGCCCATCTTGCATTCTTATGTTCAATAAAAGAACACAGCAAGTTCTCATGGGACTCTCTGACACATTTTGGCCATAGGGTGCGAACAAAGTGATCTCTTATTACTGGGAGCACAGAGGGAGAGAGAGAGAGAGAGAGAGAGAGAGAGAGAGAGAGAGAGAGAAAGGAAGGAAGGAAGGAAGGAAGGAAGGAAGGAAGGAAGGAAGGAAGGAAGCATACTGTTGCAGTAGCACACCAGGGTTACTAAAAAGAACATACAAAACCACTAATGGATGGGGAGATTGCAGCCCTTGAATGTCCGCTTTTCATATTAATAAAAAAAACATTAATAACAGCACTATGTTTGTTAAGTAGAGGCACCTTTCTTCTCCTCCATACTTCATACTCTTTGGTATCCACATCAGTGTTCACTGACTTAGGTAGCAACACCTTAGACACTGGACAAAATGGGGTCAACTCCAAGAATTAAGTTGAGACAATAATCATGTTTTCTATCTTGCAGCTATGCTTCCTCCTAGAATTGTTAAGAAAATCTCCTTATGCGCAGTTACAGTTCAGTTACTGAACAAATCCATTTTGTTGCAATGGAAAGGGACAGTTTCTCTTCTGTATTTTAAGTAGGTCAATGCAAATGTATTGTAGGGAGGATTAAACTGTTACCCTGCCCTCCCCTTCCCAGTAGTGGTAACTTCAAATCATCCTGATTGAATTATGCTTCCCATGTCAATAGTAATGAAATTATACGGTCATTAACAGCTGATACTCTGGTGGTCCCAAGTTCTGTCTTCTGATATTTGAAGACTGTGGCCTCAAGCGTGAGGCCCATGCAGAATACAGGGTTGCACAGTTAGAAATGCTGCAGAAAAATGTGTAAAATAATATAATCAATGCCTAATTATAATCTACTTTAGCAAATTAACCAATAATATATCTGAGCTGAACACTGAAAGCACATTGCAATATTAAAATAAAACATGATCAGAATTAACCAAAAGGAATGGATGTCAGAGACACTGAGTAAGCTACATTTCGAGGGGGGGGGAATCCCTTCCAGTAGCACCTTAGAGACCAACTAAGTTTGTTATTGGTATGACCTGTTACTGTAGCAGTGCCAGGTGCTGGAGGGGACGGAGCCATTTCTCCATTCTCACTTCCTGCATCCGGTGCAGGAGCAAAGAAAGCAGACAGCTGGAAGACAGGGGGTGGAGGCTTGTGGATGGAAGAAGTTCAATTCTTCACCGCTCAGAGAAGAATTCGGGAGAATGTAGTGCTCATTTTGTATTTGATGTATCAGAATTTGCTTAAGTCCATATTCTGAGTGAGGGAGTATGGATCTCAGGCAAACATTGCTGAACAGGACAGCGAAAAGCCATCTGTAGCATTCCTGCAAAATATTAGTATTAATGAGATACTAAGAAAGCAACATTAACTCATGAATTAGGCCCAAACTGATGTAATGTTGAACACATTTTCCTTTTTACCCATGACAATGCATTTGGATGTACATCCGATGTACATCTATGGAGCATTCACAAATCATGGCAAATGACCATGATGAATACAATTCAAGGATGCATTGTGTTCACCACTATGAATGATCACTTCAGCATCAGAATATCCTGAGCGCACATATAGTATCAATAGAGGGACACAAAGCTTGCACCTAAGACTAATTAGACAAATTAGCCTATCAACCTAATGGAGAGACTTTATTTAAACCACTTGCACGGGAAAGATGACGAAGAATACTTGAACAGTTTTTTTAGCATGAAATGCTCAAAGGTGTAAAATAAGGTTACAATGGG
The DNA here is from genome assembly GCF_027172205.1 of Podarcis raffonei. Classification (NCBI taxonomy): domain Eukaryota; kingdom Metazoa; phylum Chordata; class Lepidosauria; order Squamata; family Lacertidae; genus Podarcis; species Podarcis raffonei. Next base: position 41,499,358 of record NC_070608.1, read on the forward strand.
ACTGGTACCAGGTGGAGGCTTTTTTAAAAAAGAAAAGATTACTGGAAACGACAATATGATAGTTTGAGGAATTGAGTCAAGTGGGTAAACAGGCTGGAAGACAGAATTTTTGGAAACAAGACTTTAATAGTACTCAGGTGTAAAAGTAAGCGCTGTGCAAGGTCTTCAATTACTAAGTCCATTCTACAGTCACAAAAAAATCAGTTTATACTCATACAGTCCTAACCTTTCTGATACAACAGGGAAGGATAACATGGCAATCTACCTCAGTTTAACAATTATTTCTAGGAACTGAACTGTACAAAGATAAGAAAACTACTGCCATAATTATAAATCCAAATAGATTATGCAGAATTGCAAAGCTGGTTTAATCATTAAAATGTGAAGTACTTCCTGAATACAGACCAAAAGAGGTCTTGTTCTATATTACCACAGTGAGTTGAGTGCATGTTTGCAAAGATTTATGAATGCTGACTCATTTTGGAAGTCAAACGTTTGCCAGCTTTAATCAAGAATATGGCAAAACTAAGTAGCATTGCACCAGCACAACTCATTTCCGCCCATTTCACTTTTGCAAACAGTTTTATAAAACTCTCTTTTCAAGGAAAAGTGTGTATTTCCCTGCTTTTTCCTTACTGCATACGTGGCTACTCTGATCACAAAGCTTAACATTATCTACAGTGCAGTACAACAGAAAAGGGCAGAATTAATGACCTGTGAAATAGGTACAGTCAGTGCTGGTTAATCTATGCCTGGCTTAGCCTGAAGCTTTGAGATATAACAGAGGCCAGCTGAAAGCTGCTGAACACTCCTAAGTGTGAGGGAAGCAAAATATAGTCAAAGAATATATTTCTATTTTAAGAACAGTCGGTCAATACAAATTTTCCTTGCTTACCCAGTGCATCATTTTCATAAGAAATGCACCATTCCTGCAGAAATGTGGATAATAGTTTTTTCCACATTATATTCATGAACGAGTCATTAATGGAAAAGTCATTCCTGGTTTCTGTGTACACTTTCACCCACTGCAGTCCTATAACTTTGTGGAAAAGCTTGCATTTCAAGTCACTTATACAGCAGTGCCTTGGTTCTCGAACTTAATCCGTTCCGGGAGTCTATTCAACTCCCATAACCATTCGAAAACCAAGGCGTGGCTTCTGATTGGCTGCAGGAGCTTCCTGCACTCAAGCGGAAGCCGCGTTGGACGTCTGGCTTCTGAAAAATTTTCGCAAACTGGAACACTTACTTCTGGGTTTGCGGCATTCAGGAGCCAAAACGTACGAGTACCAAAGCATTCGAGAACCAAGGTACGAGTGTAGTATAACATCATCTGCAGTTATCCTAAGGAGGGACCATATCTCAGTGGGAGGGCAACTGTCTTGCATGTAGAGGATCTCAGGTTCAATACTTGGTATTCCCAGTTGTTGTTGCTTATAAGAAAATATTAAGTAGCAGGTGATGGGGGGGGACTTGCCAGAGCCTGGAAAGCCTGTGTTAGTCAGTGCAACAGACAATAGTAAGTTAGACCCTCATATGCACTATACATTTAAAGAAGTATCATACCACTTTAAGAAGTCATGGCTTATCCCAAAGAATCCCGGGAATGGCAATTTGTTAAGGGTGCTGAGAAGGGTTAGGATATCCCTGCTCCCCTCAGAGAGTTACAATTCCCAGTGTGGTTTTAACAATCAATCCCTTTCCCCATAGAACATCAAGAATTGTAGCTCTGTGAAGGGAATAGGGGGTCTTCCTAACAGCATTTAAAACATTCACATCTAGGAACCCCTGGCAAGCCTCCAGGGTACTTCTGGGTTCTCCAAAACACAGTGTCGTCAACAACAACAACCCAGCCAATTGCTCTGTTTTATATTTGTAGCGAAGAAGAAGAGTTCCATAGCACTAAAAGAGCAATGGGTGGCACAGATTAATATTCATGTTGCTCTATTGGAAAGAGCTTACATTTAAGCGTGAACAGTTCATTCACAATTTGATTAGTTTTTGCCAAACAATTCAGTATTATGGATGTACAATGGCCTTGCCACTGGAAGATTTCTAGTGAAAGATTAGTTATTCTGGTAATAAACTTAGATGCTGCTTGCCATTCTCTAAACGGGTTTTATAAAAAATTATTGTTATTATCTTAGTCTTATAGATAAGTAAAAACAGGCACACTTCCTCTATTGACTTTACTAAGGTTACAGAAGCATACAGTGGCAGAACAAGCCTATTCATGTGTACTCAAAAGCAAGTCCCCCTACCTTCAGGTAAGTGGATATATGATAGCATACTAAATGACCTGGCCAAGCTAAAGTGCATGCTATCAGTATTTTTTTAAAAAGGTTGAAAGTCTTGACTTTACTGGACTTCTCTGTTAACGTGTTCTTTTTTGACAAATGCATCTCTAAATACTTTTATACTTTCCACAACAGCCACTTGCAACACTTTGTATCATTGAATAAAATCCCAGTGTGAAATGATTTTGTTATGAGATTGAGTGTATCTAAGGAAATGGACAAAAATATACAAATATACAAAAGTATATGCTGTATTCTTCCTTAAGGGGCCACAAAACTGTTTGTTACTTTTTATCCTAAGAATCTCAGTTACTTTTCTAAAAGCCCTGGTATCTTTAAAGCAAACATTTTGTCCACAAATGTAAGATTTCTAAAGGCTTCATTGGCACTTTGAACCTAAAAAAAGCTGTCAGACAACAATTCCCTACCCATCGCAGTTGTTAAAGTACTTTTAGATATCTGACTCATTATTTTTAACCACTCTACAGAAAGTCACTGCCCTTTATGAGCATAAGGAACCACAGATAGGAAACTTTGCAGTGATGGAGTACTATGGGAAGAATTCAAGATTGTGCTACGTCAATCATTCTGTCAGGGCAAGCATTTCAGCTTGCCAGATGGAACAACCACCCCTCTTCTCCCCCCACAGTTCTGAGAGTTCTCCCCACCACCTGCTGAGACAATTTAATGGGGTGGGTCATGGGGGGAGGAGAGGGGGGAAGCCCACTTCACAAGCGGAAGTCTTTGCACGAGCTTTTGCCATGGGACTCATAAATTGAATCCAATGTTGTTACAAATGAAAGTGAATAGGGCAGTGATAAGGCTCCAGCTTGCCCAGACACAATGTAGAAGCTTGTGTGTGAGAGAGGACTGGTTTTGATCAGCCATTCTTATTATGATTTCATGTTTGTGCCTGAGCTAAATCAGATTGCCATTAATCTCTGTGTAGTCCTCCATGAGTACGTTCATGCTAGCCATTTACCACAGGACTTAACACAATTCTAGCTTGAGAAGTGTCCTTCCTTCATGTTAATTGCCACCAAGCAACAAGCAAAAATTCCTGGCCCCCCTGATATCAGTGTTAAGTTGGCAGTGTGATCACTGCCCCTGAGAAGGCTATTGCATTTCCATTTCCTGGATAAAAGTCAATGTAAGAACATCCCTGGAATCTGTTCTGTGCCACGCCTATGAGGTTTTAGACTTGAAGGCAACCAAGAATTTCTTTCTGGAATGACTTTCCACTGGTATGGGAACATTAAAAAAAACTTTTTACCACCATGAGGATTATCCAAAAGAAACATAGGGCATGTATCTAAGAATAATAAAACATATAATGGTATAATCCAGTCACAAAACCTGGCTGCACACTAGAGTTTCACTAGTTTCAATCAGAGCTGAACATGTGCTTAGCTTTGTTCCACTGAAATCAGCATGCAAGGCTATGCATCTTTACTTAGAAGCAAGCCCATTTGTGTTCAGTGGGGCTTATTCCCAGGTCAGTGTGCAATGGACTGAGGAAGTAAAGGGGTTCATTTTTACAAGTTAAATGTGAAAACTTACATTTGGCTTAGAGGAACTAGAAAAGCACAGTTTTCTAGCTTCTAAAAGCTATGTAAGAGTTTTCATATTTAACTTTTCAACCATGATTTATTTATACCCTTTATACCTTTATAAATAAATAAAAAAGAAACGTCTAGAACCGAGTCTGGGAAACTTCCCAGCACTCAGAATTTACCACTGCAGCTGAGGCTATGCATTTCAAGCTGCTTTCTGTACACACCAGAAGGGGAGGCACTGCCTCCACCCAATGTGTAATTACCTGATTTGTTTCCTCACACCCAACTCCAATTCACTGAGGCTGTAATCTGTGCATGTGCTGTCACCTGTGCATGCATAACGGCTGTCTGAAATGTAGCTTGCAGCTGAACCGTGGCTTCCATTCTCTCCCCCCCCCATCAGAAGGAAGCTGGGTTGAGGGAAAGCACATCAAACCGGAGTACAGTGGTACCTCGGGTTACATACACTTCAGGTTACTCCGCTAACCCAGAAATAGTAACTTGGGTTAAGAACTTTGCTTCAGGATGAGAACAGAAATCGTGCTCCGGCAGCAGTGGGAGGCCCTGTTAGCTAAAGTGGTGCTTCAGGTTAAGAACAGTTTTAGGTTAAGAACGGACCTCCGGAATGAATTAAGTACTTAACCCGAGGTACCACTGTATTTCTCAAAAAGCCACAGGGTACAGATGGATTGTGACCAACATTATGTGTGCACTGCTTCCAATACTAGGGGCAGGAGTGCGCTGGGGTGAGAGCAAATGGTAATGTGTACAGAGTCCGACCCTCCTGCAACATATAGATGCTAGAACTGCCCAGTCCTAAGAAAACTGGACCTTCCCCACTCATAAAATGGCCTAGCGATCTACCTGGTTCAAGTTGTTTGTAGCCTGCTTTGTGGCTTCTGAAGCTAGGGTACAATGAAATACACACAGGGACACTAACACATAAACAGATACTGTCACTGGAATTTCCAGTATCGAAATACACTGCTGGCACTACATGAAACATGAGAGATTAGCAGTAACACAGGACTTAAGAGTTAAGAACTCACTCAACTAGTTATAATCCCCAAATTCTTCTCCAACATTTTTAGCATAAGAACAAGTTATTAAAAAATACATTAATACAAAATGCATGGTACATAATTTCTGCTTCTTTTCAATTGCATTCACTAGGAAATGGCATACAGACTTTGTGCTTCAACTTTATTTTGTTGTTTATAAAGGCACCCCCCCCCCCGCCCAAACCCGGTGCAAAGAATACTGTTGAGCACTGTGACAAATGGAATTAGTTAACAAGGAAAAAGGGCAAACTGTCAGGTGCAGCAGCTTTTCCATCAAAAGAAGGAAACGGAATGCAGCCAGTTTTGCTCTCTATGTTTTCAAGGCAAAGATTCCCTTGTGGCATTAAAAACAACTCTTCAAAATATAAACTAGAATATCAGGAATAATAAAATTGGTCTCTCACTATAGTCAGCTACCACAAAAAGTTTATTTACAGAAAGAATTTCAGAAAGTCAACAGCACAAGCGGAAAGCAGGAAATATATTTTACACCATAGTAAAAATTGCAAGCTGTAAATTACTAAGCAGAAGATCTGACATTTTACAAATTGTAATAAAGCAACCCACAGCCTGTATTAAATTCTCACAATAAAATTCTTTTTTTGGCAGAGAAGCAGGTATGCCCCAATCCCTTCATACTTACATTAAAAGGAATCTCTTAAATATTCTCATAAAACCCCTTTCCCCAGAGCAGAAGATATAATTCTGCCATTAGTTTCATGCAAGAGTCCCATTGCTTTAAATGCATAACAAAACTGAGAATAGGATTACAGTTCAAATGAGGATCAGAAAATGATGCAAAATCTAAGCAAACAGATTTGATAATAAAGCACTTATTAATCAAGAGGTCATTTTGTACCTTCTTATATCTTAACAATCCTGTCTTGGATCACTGTTACTATGCAGTGGGACATAAACTTATAAAGCACAGAACAAAGCAGCCTGAAAACCAAGCAAGTTTCAAAGAACTAAAAATCTGTTTTCTGTTCATAATTACACATTGCAGAGTGACATAGAAAAAGAGCCAAGACCAGAATGGAAGCACTAGGCTGCAACTATGATGGCCTGCTACTAACAATAAAACATTTTTTTAAAACCCCACTTGACTTTAGGTTTGTTGCTACAGAATTTCTTTCCACTACTCACTTGAATTTCGCAAGTGAAACAGATCCAGCATATTGGGTAGGGGAAAAAATAAATCTAGCAGGAATGAAACACCACTTTTAAACCGTTGTTTCAGGATCTTGAAATAAGAAGAGATCTGAAACATGCCGCAGCAAGTAAAGTTGTATAATGCCAGCTCACGAGGCATGCATTCCAAGCCACTCATAAAGGGCAAACAAGCAGCGTTACCTATAAGCATGCCTGCGTATAACATTTAGATCAGAGGAAAGTGAGCATGTATAGTTAAAAGCAAGAAGGAGCTCCAATGAAGCTTACTACTTACCCAGCAGTATGAACCATGATCTTCTCACCCACCCTCCCTAACAATTCCAGTACACTAAAAGTCCTTTTATTGTCTGGAGGAAATACAAACAAAGTCCCGGAGGAGGCAAGAAGAAAAGCTCCAGAGCAAGGAATTGTGAGAGACTGAATTTAAACCCCTACCCAAGATGCTGTGTACTCTGTGTCTATCTTTAACTTGTAAATGATTTGGTTTCACATTCCACTGAAGTCCTGCTGGCAGATGCTTTTGCAAAGCTTACCAATCACAAGCACTCAGATATACTCCCTTTCTCTCCTCTCCCCCACTTCTTGTCACTCCACCCCCCTCATTTCTCTCCTTTGGAGAGCCCCACACAGCTGCTGCTTTTTTTTTTTTTTACCTGTCTCTGCAAGATGAAAGGAGAAGCTTTCATTGATCCTTACTCTGTGGGCAGAGATGGAAATCAAAGTTCTCTTGCTATCATGTCTCCCCATTCAGACACCCGCACAGTTTTGCAGCCAGGAATAAACTAGCTTCCAAACTTGGCTGCCCAGGAAAGGAATGTTCTGCAAGTGACATTCCTCAGAGCCTGCAGCAAGAGGGATAGGAGTTATTCTGCCTCTGAACAACATGCATAATTTTGTAGGTTTACATCACTGAATATTAAAAGAATAACATCCATCGTATTCCACAACTACACTGGCAAGATCATGTTTACATCCTGATCCCAAAATCTTTATTTCCATGTTCAATATTTTTCAATGAAACAAATTTCTGATGAGGCGTGCTTGGGATCACAGTCTTAAGAATGTTAAAAGCTGCTTTGTGAAATTAAACTAAGATCTATCTAATTCAGTATTCTACTTCCAGAAGTGGCCAACCAGATGTCACTGTGAGAGGCTCGGAAGCAGGGCTTCCCTGTAATTTTCTAACCAACATAGGTAATCAGAATTATATTGCTAACATTTTAGCAGTGCTGCCAGCCAGTTATAGAAAATTGAGCTGATTAATTGGCAACCATTTAAATTAAGTAAATGGTCACCTGCAAATTTATACAGATTTCCAAGCTGAATAAAAAAGTTTTGCTGTTTTATTTGCTTTTTTTAAAAAAATGTGTGTACACGTGACAGCAGACATTAAATCTGAGAAGAGACATTAAATTTGTCTATGTGAAAAAGCAGGGAATGGCTCTTCTAAAACAGTACCTGCGGTTTTCATAGGCACTTGTCCACATCTGGTCCACAGCATCCTGCTCTCACAGCAGGCAAGAAGATGCCTATGGGAAGCCCACAAGCAGCAACTCTCTCCCCACTTGTACTTCCCAAGCAACATGTATTCAGAGGCAAAGTACTTCTGATGGCAATTCACCATGTGACATGGAGATCTAGTGCTCAAGAAACAGAAGCTCAAAGTTTCCTTGGACACACAGAAGTAGTTGTGCATTTTTTTGTATCCCAGCGGATGCCTCAACTTATGCAGGCTCTTCTTAATGTACAAGGAAGCACTTGACACACATTGAATATAAGAGGCATCTAGCAGAAGCACATTCGACAAAGGAAGAACCTCAAAGATTTTGAAAAAGAGCGCAACAGCACTCTCCTCACCAGTGATTCACAGCAATTGATATTTAGAGACAGGCCGCCTCTGAAAGTGGAGGGAGAATATAGCTGTTGTGGCTTGTAGCGACTGTTAGTCTTTATCCTTTGTGATAAACCTTTGTGATAAACCATAGATCCGTATACTGGCATTATGAATTGGCAGTTTTATTTTCAATTGCTGTCTTAATGATCCCTAACATGGAATTTGCCTTTTCCAAAGCAGCTGCATATTGAGTCAACATTTTCATTGCGCTATCTACTAACAACCTCAATCTCACTTTTCTGGTCAGTCACCACTAGTTCAGACCCCTTTGGTGCATATGTGAATTATACAAAGAATATATAGGATTCTTTGTCCCCATGGGCATCACTTTACATTTGCTTGTCCTACTGAATCACAGTTACCATTTTAATGCCCATTCACATAGCTTGGAGAGACCCTATTGAATCCCATTTTGTTTTACCACCCTGAACAATTAGGTGATTAATTTGGGCTCCATTTTAATCAATCAGAAAGGTTTTTAATTAACTTATCTAACTAATTAAATGGAACGCATGTTGCAGTGCTGATTTTTATTTAATAATTAAAATACCCATTTGTAGATGTATCCATCATGATTTTGTCTGTTTCTTCTTGAAGCCATCTAAGCCATTTACCAAAAGAACACAGAATTCACCTTTGGGTAACTCACACGGCTGAAAGAGCTTAAGTTTTACAGTTATCTTGTTTTCTCCTAGAATTTAAAAATATATTAATGAGATTTAGAAAACAGACTGGAGCAGAAACAATGGGGAAGGATGCCAAGGTTTTCCAGGAAAGAAGTAGCTGAAATCTGATATGCCTGCCAGATCTAATATTAGTTAATGGCCAAGTCCATCTTAAACCTAGAACCACTGATTAAATAACAATGCAGAATGGGATCACAGACAAGCATTATCCAGGGAGGTTTCATAATGCTGTCAGATCAATATAGGAAGGAAGGGGCAAAATAGGAGACCGGATCTAATTATCAGGGCTGTTGATCTTCTTCCATATCTAGTTCTGGCAGGGAATCCAATCTTGAAATGAGCAGGTGTGTGTGAACGGGGCTGTCTAAACTGCCACCCACTGGTCACTGCCAAAATCACCCCACCAGTGTAGAACTTTCCCAGAAGACTTAAGTTTTGCACAAAACCATAACTTGGCTTAATGTTATGTGCAACACACACACACACACACTTATTATCAGGCTGCTCATTTTTCCCTCTTAACTGTTAGAGTCTATCAGTAGTTAAAAAAAAAGGCAATTGAATGACAAGGATAAAAATGTTAAATGTGTGCTTGAAGAAATACATGACTAAAGTGGAGGAGCCTACGATCATTATCCGGAATCTAAAATTACCTACCTGCGCCCAGGCCCTTCATTCAAAGCCTACCCACTTGAGATCACTGCAGGTCAGCCGATGGGGTCATTTAATCCTTAAAGTCAGCTGATCACTTGATCATTCCTGTCTGTGTCACAGAGGCTTAGGCTGCAATCTATACATGCTTTGTAGTAGAGCTTACTGAACACCGTGGAACCTACTTCTGAAGCAAACATGTGTAGGAGCAGAGTATGTTTGGTTGTGTACATATTAAATGTCTTAAAATGCAGCTTGGTTGTTCTTTTTCTCCATTTGCTTCAAAGCTGTTTTGGGGGGGAGGGGGAAATGCATCAAAATGCAGTATTTCATAAGAAGTGACAAGATACATATGGATTGTGGCCAACGTGTGTACACCAGTGGTTCAAATTTGCTTGACACAGAGTGGGAGGGAATGTGCACACAGCCAAGAAGTATGTTGCCATACTAACAATTGTTCTAAGGCCAACTCAACCCTCTAATTTCCCCTTTCTAAATATCCATCTTGCAGTTTTAATTTTGCAAAGATCAAATGCACATTCAAATATGGATTTTCTTACTGCACACATTTCAGTAAGTGGGTGAGGAACAAGCACCAAGACGGAAAGTAAAGCATATGAATTATTGAGCCATTTCAAATGAAGCCTGGAAAAATATCAATTTACAGTCACGCCAATTTATACAGGATAGCATGGCAAAACATTTGTATTATACAGAGGTTCAAGTCTTGCCAGAGCTACAAAATAAAGCCTTTGTCGACAGTTGTTGTTAACAACGTTTGAAACTAAAGCAATACTACGTACACGGGTCAGCTACGCAAGTACACAGGAACAAATTGTGTTCTGAACCAGCTTGGCTGCAGACAAGGCTAATGGCATTTCTTACTGCTCAGCTGTACAGAAAAGGCTTTGAAACATTTTGAACACCAGCACTAAGGGATTAAGTGCCTGGCCACTGAAAACGCCAACATACACATAGTACTTCATACTAACAAGGAAAACAGCTCAATATTTGCAACTGAATCTATAATGGAGAGGGACCATACTTTATAAGTAACTAATAAATGTCACCAATTTGTTGCTAATTCTACTTCTTCACAGAGTCCTTGTTATTCAACAGAGATTCTGGCTCTTCTGGCAAAAGCCATTTCTCTTAACAAGGCCTGAAGAGAAGCTACCTAACGATTTCAAGATTTGTATATTGGCGGGGAAGGAAACACTTCTCTTCTGAACTAATAACTATTCTCTCTCATGTCGGTTCTCATTTCTGCAAATGTGTAAAACTTGCACTTCTCCATAAATGATTGTGTGAGATACAGCTTGATGCAAAACAACAACAACAAAGTATATCCACAACTATTTCCCCTTGAAGTCTCATACATACTAAACTTGTAATTTAGAGACTGCCACAATTTATTTGTGTTCCATTCGCTGGATGGGCTTGCTGTGATATGCAATTATTAAAGGCCACAGATAGATGGAGTAGATGATAACAATACCGTCCCTTTCTCTCTGTCCCTCTATTTTTCTTTGTTTTCTACCTTCATAGACTTCATACTTTCACAGGGGACCTGTCTTTGCTTATTATGCAGCATCTAGCTTGAATTTAGGAATAATAATAATTTCCAGAAGAGATTTAACCAACATTACCTTCAGTGATTACTGCATTCAAACAGAACTTGAAAATGTAATTTTCAATGAATTAAAAAATGAAAATCTCCAACCACCATAAATAAGGAATAAGCACTTTGCAGGGCTACATTAATTTGTTTATTTATTCCTGGTTGTGTAGCTTGTTTTTCAGCCTACTGTTATGGAAGCTTGCAAAACAAAATCACGCCATAAATTATAGCATAATACAGTCATTAAAACCAATAACCTTAAAACCACACACACAAAAATGAGTAAAGCTCAGTGAACAGTCTGAAGGCACATGACAGAGTTCAACTGTGGGTCTTGCACGCTACAATAGATGGAAGACCACTTGGAAATCATATGTCAGCCACTCTGAGCTCCTCAGAGAAAAAGCAGGTTATAGTGTAATTAAAAAGAAAAAAGAAATCACAACATTCTACTTTTAAGTCAGCTAAACAGTCCCAAGGAACTGGCAAACCAGACAGAGGTTTTGCTAATTTTCTCAAGGTCTCATAGAATAATAGATCTCTGTAGGGAAGGAACATGCACCCATGAATTAACAAGGATGAAACAGTATGGGAACACACAACATTCCAACTAATGGCTGATTTTCACAATAGCTGAGTTGAACAAATAAAAAGCACACATTCTTTCACACACTTGCAGATGTGTAAAGGCAGCTTGTACCTGTATTCATCTTAACATGTGAACGAGCTTACAGGCACAAAGCTTTGTGGAGATAGAACACTGTGATACACGGGGACTCAATTCAGACAGACAAGAATGTCTGAATGAATGGCAATTTACACATGGCTGGAAAAAAAGAACTGCATCACCCAGAAAGAGAACAGACAAAACAGCAACTGCATAAAAATTGCATATGCTAATTTATGCAGACAGATGTAAATTTTGGACAAAATAGTCCATTGTAATTCAAAATAAAATACAGCTCATCATAGTTGGGAAGACTGACCAGGTGACCTGCTTAGGTGCTAACTGTTGATGAGCAACTTCACGGCCCGATCTCCCTTCTTTATTTCTAAGCTAAACCTGGATTGGGCAATCCTTCAAGCAGTGGATTTTCCTCCTTAAAATAGGGCACATGGCCATTCTACATGAACTGTGGTGGGTCCCCTCCTCTGTCCTTTCTAATATCTTGCATGCTCTCTCTTGATGCAGGGCTGTTTATTAGGTTAAACACAATTTATATGCATTGCCTTCGATTTACCCCCTTGAATGGCATGATCCTTTAACTGAATTCTGAATTGGGGTCCCATACTACATCTGATTCTTGAAATTAGTGGTGTCTAGGCATGTATTTTAAGTCAGGGTTGAAGAAATGAGCAATTGGGGAGGGGAGAAATAGATTTCTCCCTCCTCCCGTTTGTTTTATATGCTCCACCAGACCTAAGTATGAGGAAACTAGTCTTAGCTGCTATTTAGTCTAGAACTACTAAGTCATAAGAACTAAAGAACCAAGTGAAAGAGGAAAACATCTAAGCATGCTGCATTAGCATTTTTATATCTAATGATGTGCCTGTCTTTTGCTTCATGTTGGTGCTGAATGTGGAAGTTAACCACATGGCAGTTGCATGCAGGCAATGCAAGAGAAAATCTTTCCCCTTTGTATAGAAATCTTTGCTCTCTCTTTCTACAACAGGCAGCTTATTAAAGATAATGATCTCATTTTAAGAGAAAGGGGGATGTTATGATTAGCTGCTTTAAGCTGCCTGGGTTTTTTCCCTCCTTTCCCCCCAAATGCCCATGAAGCCATCCAAGCACAGTTGCTTACAGCAAGAGACTGACAAGTTATATAATGTAGTCAGTAAATACTTCACATTCCGTGGTTCACTGCAGACTTCAGAAGGAACAAAACCCATGATTCACAGTAATGCCGCTCTGGTTTAAAAAGAGAATTTAAAATCCTGCTGAAAGCAAAAAGGGAAACAATGGCTTATAAAAGATGACATTGTATGTGGTAATCTTTAACGTGCTGTTGATAAACATACCACAGAACTACTGAAGGGTTAAAAAAATAAACTCCATTAACTACCCCCAGCTAATAGCATGCAAAGCTTTTTCTCTTTACAGACTTTATATGTAAAAGGGAGACAGCAGTACAATCTTGGGTTTGTTTCTTATTTGATAAAACCGGCTTTGTAATAACTTTGGTTTATATATATATATGTCTAACATACCATAATCTCAGAGTATGCTTACATTATGACCAACAGATACATTATATATAAAAAGACATGAGTTTGTCATGGCACTTGATATTTGTGTACCAAGCAATAATCCTACAGTGTGGTGTTTTCATGTTTCAAGAAAACTTCAGCATTCTGGACAAATTTAACTCAAGCTGCTTCCTGATGCAGTTTTGGTGCATTTGTTCTATAAAGATATTTTCAGATGTTCTATTGACCCATTCTGTGTGGTCCTGTGTCTCTTTGCAGCATGGAAATAGACAAATATGAGCCTGGGGTATGTGATTAGCCAAAAATGCCTCAGGAAAAGGGACAGCAGTGGCAGAAGCAGAAGGGCTACAGCTCAGTGGCAGAACACACAACTTCCATGTAGAAAAGTCCCATTTTCAGTCACTAGCATCTTGAGGACTGGAAAAGACACCTCCTGAAACCCTGAAGAGCCACTTCCAGCCATGACAGACCAGCTGTTGTTGAACTACAACTTTCATTATCGCTGGCTGCTTGCCATGCTGGCTGAGGCTGATGGGACTTGTAGTTCAGCAATATCTGGAGGGTCACATGTTAATAATCCCCCTTGTTGTGTAGATGGTACTGAGCTAAATGGACCAATGACCTGATATTGTAGAACAGAGCTTCCTGTGTTCTGATGGGAACAGGTGCAGAGGTGTCTTTGCCTTGTGACATTTTGAAGAAGACCAAAAAAAGCTGAGGCTCACCTGTTACCCTTAACCCTACTGAAAGTTGTACGTCTGCCCAGAACATTAAATGCTTCTGAAAGCACCACATTAAAATCCTATGCATGTTTACTAAGAAACAGGTCCCACTGTGTTCAGTGGCGCTTGCTCCAAGGAAAATGAAAATAGGATTACAGCCACAAGCCTCTTTCATTGTTCAACAATTTCAATTAAATGCATACAGAGTTATTCTAGCTATATGCATATATTTGGTTGGGGTTTCTCCCACCCCTCAAGAGGCTTAACTATGAATGCAATTAAACAGTTATTTGTAAAAGCCACACCTATATACCTCATTAACCTCAAGGACAGATCTAGATTTAGAGATTTCTGGCACTCTGCTGTCATGAAAATAGCCCAAACCACCACAGAAATGACTTAGGGAATTTTCTCGTGTGTCCTAAATCAGTCCCAAAATGAAAGGTATAATTGCTTTTTTTTGCGGGGGGGGGGGCTTTTTTTTTTAAAGTCCTAAGTGGCTGATCCAAGACACTGAGACACTGTAATGTAAACTATTATTTATGGCTGCTGCTTTTACTAAAGCCTTGCCCCATTGCCCCAGGGTTTTGTGACTGAACACCACATACCTTGGAGTGATGAAATTAAAAGGCAGCTGGGACGGATTTATTCAAGGTGTGGTTTCCCACAGATAGAAATGGCCATCTCTGTAAGCCTCCAAATTGCTCACACTTCCAGTCAGGTTATTTAAAAACAACAACATAAAAGAGGCGGCATTCCCCCTCCCCCATGAGCTTTGGATTTTGAAGCAGGTTCCACAACCAAAGCTGTTAAAACATCTACAACTGCTGTTATAGAGAAATTGCTTCCCCAGACCCAAAGAAATGGATCTGATCAATCCATATGTGATGGCTTTGTTTCCCTATGGAACATTCAAATAGAATAAAATAATAATTAATGTGGTTCTCAGATGAATATGTGCTGAATTTCTCTCCTGGAGAAGAAATGTACTTCCCCTTCTTCAGTAGTGACTGTGGAAGGGTTCCTTACCTGACCTCCCATTGCTGCCATCCCTGTGGCATACTGGGAGGGCAAGGTGATGGTGAGGCTGGAACATTTGAAATGCACTGACCATGGTGCTACTGCAGCTCTGCTGGTGTCTGTACCACACCAGCCTCACCACCAACTTTGCCCCTCCCAGTATGCCACAGCAATGGTAATGATAGGAGGTTAGCTAAGCGGTCTTGCTCCACCTCACCAACCGCTACTGCCCCTTGTAATGCTCATTATCTAGAAAGAGAGCGTTTTGCTGCTTGAGACAGAGAAGGAAATGTGGTCCATTCCACCCAAATAAAGGGGCACAGCAGCCATTACATCTCCATTTGCTACACTTTTGCGTTACCCAAAGTCAGCTGTCTGAGGAAGTCATCTCACTCTGCCTAATGGTAGGACCAGGCCCAGAAGAGAGTCATGTTTACGCAACACCTTGATAATGCAACAAGAAAAATGAAGGAAAGACTTAGCCGACAACCATCATCCCAACCTCTAATGGCCTTCACATTCAATTTTACATTTTGTCTAACCAGAATTCAAGGTTAAGGTGAGTTCATATATAATCATCAGGATAAATGACCATATATATTTTAGAAAAGCACATGCCTTTTTCAAAGGAAGAGAGATCTTGTTAATTAAGCGTTGAGCTAAAGGTGTGACTTATGGAAGACAAGATGCACTCAACTCTGCTACATACTTTTCTAACAACTGTTGTTGAATTTCTTTATGCATAGGCCCAATATTTATCCTCATCTCATTTATCCTCCTTACCAGAATGTAAATTCTCTGAGATTAGCTCTTCTACACCTTTTCCCCAAAGCATGTCCTTACCTTTGAAAAACAAATACAGTTTGTTCAACAAACTGATTACTCTCCATTTTACAGGGTATCAATTAGGAGTTCTTCATTAGAAAATATCATCAGTATCAGCATATTAAAAATCACTGCAAAACTAATTTTTGCATGGGCAGTGAAAAACAAAAAAACAACAACACACAACAGATAAATGACATCAAGGCTACATTTACTTTTTTACATTTAAGACATTACACAGTACAAGATCAAAGTCAGTTCTATTTGGAGCAAATCAGACAAATCCATCACTGAGACAGAATGTTTGTGTGATTTCATCTGGTGTGACATGCAGACCTACACTACCACCTGTTTCAACTCCAATGCGTAAGATATCCAATGGCAGTGACAAGTAGCAAAAATGTCAGATGTACAGTCCTAGATTTAAAGACATATGCAGCCTGCATCGTTAAGTGAAACCACAAAATGCTAAATCAAATGCTGAATGCCCTTTCAATAAAACAAAGTGCAGTGTTGTCAGTCACAGAGAGAACACTACATTAGCGTTTCCTCTTACTTTAACTTCATATATTGTAGTCTTAAAGAGATTCTAGTGAAATGTATGATACGGATAACATGCAATAAGATGCTGCATTTTTAAAAATCCTCCAGGCACTTTCCTGAAAAATACTTTTATATGTACTGAAGCAACAGTTTGTGCAAAAACTGCGTTCACCAAGCAATTTCTTTTCATTCAGGAATGACACAACAAACACCTAGCTATGGTCTGCTTTTAAAACTCAGAGGAGGTTTTAAAACAGATGAGTGGTACACACACTGGATAAGTAAGAGAAACAGTCAATAAACCTGAGATTCACAGAATTGCAGTAAAGTGTCACTGGAATTGTGGTTTAATGTATCTTCTAACTATGGCAACCCCTGAAGAACATTCTTAAAAACAAACAGCACAACTTGAAGGCTGCATGTGGCCAGCTCACACAACACATTTTTCGCTTCTCCTTACCTCCATCCCACTTCCATTGTCCACTTCCCTGCTATTCCACTCTTTGTCCTATATAGTTCCCCCCTGTTCTGTATACACTGCCTGCCTCTTCTCACATTTATTGTTAGGTTAAAGTTAGAGGTTAAGTGATTAAGTGTGTGTTCCTAAACCCAGTTGCTGTGCAGTGGGGCTGAACAGAGCTGTGCTGCATCCACAGCCCTGCTGAGCATGCCAGTCTGCCCAGAAGTGAGGCAGGGTGATCTTTGGTCCAAATCAGGCCTGATACCATCATGTATGGTAATGCAATTGTCCCAGGATCCAATAAACCTCAGACTGGCTCAGTCATTCCCCCTCCCCGCCCAGGATTATCCAATTTGGGTGGCTTTTCAGTGGCCACTGCCTGCAAGTCTGGCAGCAGGAAGGGAGAGCTGCACCCTGGTTTTGTGGTGAAGTGCCTAATTAGGTTATTGAGCTAAACTCCCATGGAAGAAAAGACTACTGACAGGATTAGCAGTGCTAGACAGGACCTTTAGAAAGTCAGTGAAGCCACCAAAGAATTAATTGCAGACCTCTACAAGTAATGTTACCAAATTATCTCATTAGTGTCTGGCATCTGGGATCAGCCATTCTGGAGGACTCTCCTCTTGACTTAGAAATCGCTTCTTAATTCAAGGTCATGCAATGACATCATCCAGTACAAGAGTAGCAACAGAGCAAAAGCATCCCACCTGCTCAGAAAAACCGGTAGCTAATATAGTTACAAATCTGCAGTGCTAAGCTAAAGAAGCTCTATAGGGCCAAAACTATAGTTTTCCTGCAGCCAACAGGGCAAGAGCATCGCGAGAAACAGACGCATTCAGCTGAAATGAATCCGGATGCAAACACGTTTCTTTAATTCCTCACAACTCTCATGAGCAAACATGATTCAGTTCTCTTGGAGCCAAAACACATGCCTACGTGGTACCTGTAGTTCACTCAACTACTGTACAACTACACTGGGGTGCGTGGTCCTTTCACGAGGTGAAATGAATCAATTGCCTCAGAAAACAGGGGACAGGGGACAGAGTCGTAATGTGGCTTGCCAGAGCCCAGGGCAAGGAAAATATTTTGCACCCTATGACAAGTATCGCGCCACCTACCGGCGCCTCCATGTGGAACTGCAGCTGCTGCCAGCCAGAGCTATGGAGCAATGGTGGGACATGCATGCATACCTCCTGGGGTTGGGGTGCTGCCACTGCCACAAGTCTTGCCATCTGCCCACCTCCCCTGCTGGCAGGGGATGCTGTGCAGCCAAGGGATGCAAGAGTCCATCCTCTCCCAGCTGCTGCTGGGTGTGCCGCTCAAGTGAGGTGAGCAGGCAGGAGAGGAAGCATGGGGCGAAAACTGCAGAAGTTCACCCCTAGAAATGTTCACACCTGGGCCAATCGCCCCAGTTAGTCCCCCATTCTACACCTCTGATAAAGAGCATTTAATTAGCACAATTGCTTTACTGCTGACTCAGCCAATGCTACTCTTACCACCCCACTGCCTGGCAAGATTTCTGACTGGAGCTCTTCAGATTATCTGCCCCATCCCTTGCTCAAAGTGAGGCATTCCAGTCACTGCAGTAAGCCAGGGGCAGAGTGGATACTCTCTGGGGCCAGATTGCCCAGAATATATTGATCTGATGCCCGTTCCTCAAAACAAAGGAGACCGCCAGTGCTGCCATTGTACTAACAGCAGCAAAAAAAGTATAATATGAGCAAGAGGGGAGGGTTGGAGAGAGAAGAGGAAGAGTACAAGTACGGTAGTGTGAGGAAAGGAATGCAGCCAACTGCCTTGGAACTGCCCCAGGTGAACCTGTGACCATCAACCCCAGCCAGCATCAGGGATGGTGCGATGTGTAACTGTCCAGCAACATCTGGAGAGCTATAGGATTCCCAACCCTGCTGTGGCAGATAAATGTGGCATGTTGACTCCTCTGTTTTGCTATCAGTAGTACACAGATCTTTCCAGGAAAGTTATTTAAGCCTGTCTACATTAATAATCATTAATAATTATTTCTAAGTAAGAATCCTTTTTTGCCACATTTTCCCAGAACACCACTCTTTTACCACTATGTACACAAACACTGCCAAAGTTGTTATTTGTATCTTATCTGCTGCTGTAAATAGACGTTTCAGTGTGGTTTCTTCAAGGGCCCAATACCAGGGCATAAACAGTATATACAAAGGAGGTATAAATTTATCTCCCTCCTACTCATTTTTGTTGCCTTTCTATTTCAAACAAAGAGGTACTGAAAACTGCACAGCGATTTTCTGTTTTTCAAGTTGTACAAAAGGCCACAAAACACAAGAATTAACTTGCTTTGTAGAAAGTTTTGCGCATTATGACTGGCATAGTAATGAAAGGGACCACACACTTAATTGTACCAGCTATTTGCCCTTGAAATGTCTAAAAGTTTGCAGCAAAATGGTATGACAGTTGCTAAATCACTACTTGATGTTACAAAACAAAAAATATCATTATTCAGAGCAGAAGAGGGATGAATGGCTGAACGGCGAAGATTGTAGTATTGCACTTAGTCTTCTTGAATCCCATTGACGGCAATTTGATTTAAGTAGCCATGGTGAAGGTTGCAATCTCGAGTACACTTACCTGAGAGTAAGCCCCATGAAACACAGTGGGGTTTACTTATGAGTGAGCATGTGCAAAAATATGCCACAGAACACCAATCCCATGGTTTACTTGGGAGTAAGGTAAAGGTACCCCTGACCGTTAGGTCCAGTCGCGAACAACTCTGGGGTTGTGGCGCTCATCTCACTCTATAAGCCAAGGGAGCCAGCGTTTGTCCACAGACAGCTTCCGGGTCATGTGGCCAGCATGACTAAACTGCTTCTGGCAAACCGGAGCAGCGCATGGAAACGCCGTTTACCTTCCCGCCGGAGTGGTAGCTATTGCACTTTGATGTGCTTTCGAACTGCTAGGTGGGCAAGAGCTGGAAACGAACAACAGGAGCTCACCCCATTGCGGAGATTCGAACTGCTGACCTTTTGATTGGCGAGCCCTAGCCTCAGTGGTTTAGACCACAGTGCCACCCGCGTCCCTTTACTTGGGAATAAGTCCCACTAAATATACTAGGAGGAGTCATGTCATTTGTAAATAACAGAGGGCGGCTTACTTTCTGTGAATATTGTTTTGTAAGTTTTATTAGTCTGAAGAAGGTTGTGGCACATAATCTCTGCAGAATGTTCAGCGGAAAATTGCTCAGAAACATTTTGGCTCCATCAGCTTTGCTTGATTGACAATGGAATAAGGAAGGATCCTCCCAAAGGCCAGCACATCTGTGCTGGATGGCAAGCCAGCCAAGACAAAAAGATTTTCTAAGCCAGGAAGATGGGCAAGACAAGGGAAGTCAGACTTGAAGGAATCTAGTGAGACAGAGCATGCAGAGGCTTCTCCACAATTCTCTCCACCCTTTTCTCACAGTAGTACATGATTCAGTGGTTTGGCATCCTGTCCATAGGAGCTGATTTCCTTTGGTTATGAATTCATCCTTTACTTGATATAGTGAGGCATTCCTTTTTCACAGAACTGCCCGTATCAGCCTGCCCATACTTTAAGATCATCGTCAAGGGCACAACTGGGAGTAGAGGAATGGTGTGGCCACAAGGGAGAGGCCTTTTTAGCAATGGCCCCATAGTGGGGGAGATGCCATGCCCTAAAGGCTTGCTTGTTTTCTGTTATGTACTTTTAAATAGGATTTTATCAGGTTGCTGAATTTCTAAAGTGGTTTTAGTGATATTTATTGGATCTTAGTGCTTTTACTGGGCTGGATGAGTTTTAGGAAGGGAGGGTTGTTCAGTCGGTGCTTAATTTTTAGTATTTTGCTTTTATAGCTTTGAAGCTTATTTTTAAAACAAATTTGTTTGTTTGACAGAATTTATATACTGCTTGACTGTAATAAAACCTCTCAACGGTTTATAGCCTTTAAGCGGTTGTATATTGATTGTTGAAAGTAGCTTTTAGAGGGGTATTTATATATATATATATATATATAAATGCCACTTATAAATATTTTAAATAAATAAATAATCTAGCCTAGCTGCTATTTCATCCATGTCTTGCCATGAATATAAAATTATTTTATATGGTTTTAAAATTCTGCACACTATCATTAATAACCAGAACAAAAAATTCTATTAAGGCAGGGAAACATCAAAGGTGCCCACCTCTTCGAAACCTCTATCGTTCTTGAAACATATCCTTGTCAAAAGGTCTACCTGTCCTCATGGATGCATAGCTAGGTGAGTTTAAGAGATCCATCAGTCAAGGACACAATAAAAGCCTGCTGGATCAGGCCGATGACCCATCTAGTCCAGCATCCTGTTCTCACAGTGGCCAAACCAAATGCCTGTGGGAAACCCACAAGCAGGATTCGAGCACAGGAACTCTCTCCCCTCCTGTGGTTTCCAATAACGTAATCATAGAATTGTAGAATTGAAGGAGACCCAAAGATCACCCAGTCCAACTCCCTGCAATGCAATCATTCTAGCCTCAACTATTCCATTCAAATGGGACCCGATTGTCCCCCTGGAGATGATAACAAACAACAACAACAACTTATTATTTATACCCCGCCCATCTGGCTGGGTTTCCCCAGCCACTCTGGGCAGCTTCCAACAAAATATTAAAATGCAGTGGTCTGTTAAACATTAAAAGCTTCCCTAAACAGGGCTGCCTACAGATGTCTTCTAAAAGTCTGGTAGTTGTTTTTCTCTTTGACATCTGGTGGGAGGGTGTTCCACAGGGTGGGTGCCACTACCGAGAAGGCCCTCTGCCTGGTTCCCTGTAACTTGGCTTCTTGCAGTGAGGGAACCGCCAGAAGGCCCTTGATACTGGACCTCAGTGTCTGGGCAGAATGATGGGGGTGGAGACGCTCCTTCAGGTATACTGGACCGAGGCCATTTAGGGCTTTAGAGGTCAGCACCAACACTTTGAATTGTGCTTGGAAATGTACTGGGAGCTCATACCTCACACTTTGCATGCACAAGGCTCCAGGTTCACACCACAGCATCTCTAGTCAAAAGGATCAGATAGCAGGGAATAAGAAAGAAGTCTCTGCCTACAACCCTGGACAGCCACTGCTAGTGAGAGCAGACAAGACTGGACTAAACAGGGCTAAACAATCCTACACTCTTAAATACAACCAGTGACAGAGGTTGATTCAGTTTCAGTTGGGAAGCACAGTTTCAGGTTCAGTTTTGGGTTAGGGTTTATTACCAGCTGAACCCAATTCTCACCTGTAACTTGATTCTATAGAAGATGGCTATATGGAAAAGCTAACTGTCCAAACAAAGACAGCTTGTCTTGCTTGTGGGCTTACCATAGGCATTTGGCTGGCTGTGATGGGGAACAGGATGCCAGATAAATTGGCCTTTGGTCTGATCCAGCAGGGCTCTTCTTATGTTGGTTGCCGTAACAGCACATGGCAGGAATTCAGAAATACTATTCACTCAAATGCTGGAAATGGACTCAAGCTGTATCCTTAGAGAGCTCTCTATATAATGTGATGTTCACATTTTACTGGGCTGCATAGCAATATCTTCCTCCTCTTTTTTTTCATCTGCTGTTTCTTAAATCAGGTACAGCTACTGTTGAGCTCAGCACATTAATCCTTCTGCTCCAGAAATATTTCCCTAAGGCTAAAATACCAATACTACTATATGGGATTCCCAGTGCCACTTTTAACACTCTTCAGAGACACAATTATCTCATGATTTATAGATGGTGCTTTCAAAAGCACTCAGTGTTGCCCTCATTCTGCTGTTATGGACATTGGTAGGAAAAATGCAAAGGGAATTTTACTCAGGCCATTTTGGGATGTTCATCCAGCCGATTAAAAATTGGAAATTCATGGAGTTCAAGCCTATGCATTCAGAAGTTAATCCAACTGAGTTCAGTAGAACTTACTCCCAGGATTTCAGCCTGAGTTACTAGATGAAGTCCTGCTTGCTTAAAATAGGGAGCTGCCAGTATGTTCCACCAGGATTTGAATGGAACCTTTTGATGGGATCACATTTTATCAATTTTTACCAACTTCACCAGCTACTCATCTGCTTCCAGGCCCAATTCAAGGTGCTGTTATTGATCTTTGATGTCCTAAATCAGGAATAAGAAATCTGTGGTTCTCTAGAGGTTATTGGACTCCAACTCCCATCAACTCAAGCAAGACTGACCAATGTTCAGAAATGATGGGAGTTTTAGTCCAAGTCAGGTTTCTCACCCTTCTCCTAAATGGCCTGGGACCATAAACTCTCAAGAATAGCCTTTTTCCCTCTGAGCCTGCAAGAGAATTACACTCCAGTGGTGGAGGAACCCTCTCCAGCACCTGGGGTGGGACGCCAATGGGCAGGGTGAACCGCCTAGTGGCACACACGCACCCAGACAAGTGGCACCCATACTAACTGCGCACGGGCCCTTAGCCGCTTTACAGCAGGGGGGAGGCAGTGGGATATCTCCCCCCCCAAGTGGTACCCGGGGTGGCCCGCCCACTCCGCCCTGCCCCTGTTACACTCCACATTGGTGTGCCCTGGTGACTGGAATCAAACATATCAAACATTTCACATAGATTCCAGACTAACTCTTACTAGATTTGGAATGGATTCTACTTGTATTTGCGAACTGAAATTTTGCGGAAGAATTCAGCAGTATGAAGAGAAATTAAAATGGTGGTAACATTTAACTTTGTTAAGTGTTTTGAAGGTGAACTAGCATGAAGCAAAAGGACAGGATAGTGGTAAAACTGAAAGCCAGTTGTATAGGTTGTGCGGAAAATGCTCCGAAGCCAACAGTTCAGAGTTTGGCAGAGTTGCCTATGAATAAAGTGAACAGAAAAAACCTTATACTCTTAGAACATTCTCCCTGGAGAAGTTCATCATTTTGAATCTTTAAAATTAGACTGGCATACAAAAAACAGAACAACCCACACATCCAAAGTGAACAGCGCAACAGAGAACAATCAAATGCAGTCAGAGCCATGTAGCAGATGTATCAGTAAGTCTTTTCCTTCTTGGTTACCTAAGATTCATGTGATGCTATTTGTCGTTGAAGTTGTAATCTTGGTGCTTGGGTGATCATTCAGACAGACAGAAAACCACACACATAGTACTGTCTGGTAATGGATGGAAGAACCTAAATTTCCATCATCCATAAGTCATTTATACACACAAGATTAAAGTGTCTTCTTCAGCTCTATAAAGATCTCATGGAAGAAGTCCCTATGCAAGAAAAGGCATGGGGGGGGGAGGGAATGCAAGCTCTGAGTGCTGATAAAAGAGTAGCCAGTAAGGTATGTTGTGCACATCAAAAATTAGACTTTGAAGGAACTACGTTTTGGGGTTCTGTTCAAGGAGGAGGTGACAGCTACTGAGACACCGTGTGCAGATTATTAAAAGCGAGTGAACAGAAAGAGAAGAGATTCGGTTTCAGACATCTCCCCCAGACCAGCTTTACCAGAATGCACTTCTTTTGAAGTGTTTGCCCTCATTTCAGAATCTCATAGCTCATCTACCCAGCAGTTTCTCCCATGTTACAATTCTGTTAGCAAGGCAACCCTTTCAACACAGAAAAGCTGGTCTTATTACGGGGCTGGCCATAGGAGGCAAATTCAGGAAAACTCAGGAAACCCGGAGATTTGAAGGCCCAAACTTGAGGAGGCCTGGAGGCAGCCCCTGGTGATGCCACAGGGGTGGGACAACATTAGGCACGACACATTAAGCCTTAACTGCAGTTGCTGAGAGCTTAATCATTCACATTAAAAAAATGCAAAGTCATAACAAGCAAGAAAATATGCAACTGTTTGGAAATTAAAATAAAAAAATACTAAGCTAAAGTGGGTGTTCCTGGGTATAGCTTAAGTGAGAGGATTATTCCTTCTCCCTTGCTTACGAAGTCTCAGTAGGGAAGGCGATCTCACCCACTTGGAGAGTCAAGCCCTCCCCCTGCCCTGGTTGGGGGCAGGCAAATGTGCCCTTGGCGTCTAGCAATCCTGCTTCCAGTGGCAATAGTGCTTCCAAGACGTTGCTGGCCATGCATACTGAATACAGGCTTCCCAGCAAGCTTCCATGCAATACATATGACCAGCCATATCTCTGCCGCACTACTGTTCCTGGAAGAGAAGAACAGAAAACATGTACTTCCTTGACTAAGGTATCATCCAATTGATTGTCTGCAGCTACCACTACCTCATCCTGAATCATCTTCAGTCCCATTCCCCTACCTGACCTAAAGGAAAAAATGGTTTACATGTGCAGCTGAAAATATTTTATCCATCTCAAAATGATATTTTAATAGATACTCTTTTATCAATAATGTGCCTGTTTTTTATTCACGGCCAACCAATTAACTTCAAAGTGCTATGTGAAGCCAGTACCCACATAATGAGGCTTAATATCTTTGCATCGCTCTAGCTTCTATAGTACGCTATTAATTGGATTCTGGAAGCAGGGCCTGATTATGAAGCCTACCCATGGAGTTGCAAGAACTTTTAGCAGCACTAGATTAGCATTCTGTTAAGTGCTTTTCAGAGTGAAGCCCAGTAGCAATTTCTCAAAAGTCGCTGGTTTACACCATTTAGGGCCAAATTACATACAATATTTAATGTGGGGGGGGGGTTTCTTTGGTTCCCTAGCGCTCAGACCCTTAAAATGCAAAGTGCATCTGTCGGAGGGGCTAATAATTAAGAGAATCAAAGCAGGAACTGAAGGAATTTAACTCAGGGGCAGCACTATGATGAAGCAAGCTGAGGCAACTGTCCTAGGTGGTGGACACAGACAACAGTGAATTAACCTCTCCAGACTGCCTCTCACTTACCACCCATCTACTGCCCCTGCTGGTGAGACCACCCTGGAGCCTTGGAGGCTCTCCCTCTTACACCCTGTCTTATTCTGAGGAAGAGCCAAGGGCATGCTCTTCCTCAAAGTGAAGCATTCTGGGTAAGGGGGCTGATAGGGTGTCTGTGCTATTTCTAGCTATTGACAGCTCGGTTAGTAGAGCATGAAATTCTTAATCTCAGAATCATGGGTTCGAGCCCTACGTTGGGCAAAAGAGTCCTGCATTGCAGGGGGTTGAACTAGATGACCACCGTGGTCCCCTTCCAACTCTACAATTCTATAATTGAAATAATAATAATCAGGAACAGGGAGAAAGGAGGAGGAGCAGGAGTGGTGGCAGTGGAACCAGGGTGAGAGGAGGAGAGGTCACAGAAGGGAGAAAGAGGATGAGGAGGGGGTGGTGCAATCTCTTGTGCCTGCACTGCTTCCTCCACTGCCATATCACATATAGTTTGGTTTTGAGAAATTGATGTGGTTTCATTTAATCTACTTTAACCATGTTTGTGTGTGTTCATTTTTCTCTGCTCTGCTGGTAACAGTGGCTTCTTTCCATGACTGGAAAACATTGTATTTTAAAAAAACAACAACCAGGAGCTACAAAGTGACTCATCAAATTGTGGCTATTAATTTTCAGCTAATGAACAGCTTTCCCAGTTCAAAAAGTCCCATTCAGAAATAAAGCAAAAGCTAAGTGATGCTAATTGCAAGGCTTACTGTGGTTCAGTAGCAGAAGAAAAGAACTCAGTAAAAGTTCCTCTGCGGAAGATATGGGGGAAGGCATTGGGTGGTTTCCAACTATGTTTACACTTGGAGTAGACCTAGTGGAATCAATGCACTCTATGAGAAAGTAGAGAGAATGAACAGCATTTCAGATTTATTTGGTAGTCTCTTTTAGGTATTACATCCTATAGATAATCCAGAACAAGCCAGCCAACACAGAGGTTATGCATATGGATGACTTAGACCAATTAACTGATTGCCACCAAATTGTGGCATTCTGCTGGCATCTGCATATGTAATATTCTCCAGTCCTAACAGCTCATGTCTGTTCAGCAGACAGCATGACATCTTTCAAAACAAAGCATCTGTGTAATCCTACAGGAATGCTCCCTCCTTAAACAAACTGATCTTCTGCATCCTTTCCAGGGAATACTCCCAAGGTGAAAATATAGCTTATGGTGTGCTGGAGCCTCCTGTCTCCAAGAATTCATGAACATTCCAGTGCCAATTTCATGGTTAAACAGGGTTTATAGCTAAAGCCTGTGCTGGCAGGAGCAATGATAATGAATCAAAAGTACCCTCCTAATGTCTTCTGGTCCCCACCCCCATCCTTTGTTAATTTTGCTGTGCTGACTGCTTGGTCCATGAAGGCTCAACAGTTGCCAGCCATACATGATATGGGCAAGGGAGACATGATTTGTGTCCTGCTGACACCCAAGATCCTACTGGGATCAAAAATAATCTGGATGCACAATCAACCCCATTCAAAAATTAGTATGCATACTCACTCCGAGTCAGGAAGAAGGGAGAGCCATTAGCATACATAAGTCTATGCTGACATGGGGACTTCAGAGCGAAGTGCAGCAAACTGTTTAATTAAGTCTGAAATCCCAGGCATCCTTACTTGCGAGCAAGTCCCACTGCATCCAGCGGCACTTGCTTGTGAATAAGCATGCCTAGGATCAGGCTACAAAAGATTTGCACAGCTGAGGAGATTCTACTGCAGTCAGTTATTAAGAATTTTAACAAAATATGTTAAGATCTTCAAATTGTAGAACTAGACACATACAACAGCAGGCTACACAACTGGTTAACTGCACAAAAAGAGAAGGAGTTGTAGCAGACTGTCTTCTCATTCTTGGCATGCTTAGGACGCAGCTTGGGCTATGTCATATATGGTTAGGCTGCTGCAGAGCTAAGATTCCCTTGTTGCATCAAGTGTGATTTTGTCCTTGATTGTGAGAAATTTATACTTTGCTTTAGCCTTGAATGTATCTCTGCAAATTGCTGCTGAGAACAACAGGGCACAGTATGTTTCAAAGAGAGAGATTCACAGTGCTTTTAGCATCTGCCTTCCGAAGCTCAGCAATGTTTCGTTAAGTATTTGGAGCACAGTTCAGTGGTTTAAAGAGTTGGCATCCTTTTGTTGTGATTGTCATTTAAACCTATCAAGAGGCTGAATCCCACAACAAATCACCAGAGCCCTCTGAAGTCAAGCAGCAGCTCCCATCCATCCTGAAAGAAAATAACAAGGCCTCCAAATAGAGCAAGGAAAGATCATCCCACCCGCCCTCATCTTAAATCAAATTTGTTTAAATGCAAATGCAAACAGCAATCATAACACGATGTTCACAGCACAGCAGAAATTAGAAGAACACTCTTTACAACTGAAGCAAACATGTAGCAGTATGCCGAAACAGATAAAGAGTGATATTTGCAATAATATTTTTGTATTTAGAACTAATTGATGCAAATTCTGTACAACAGCCTCAGCGTTTCCTGGCTACATCTTCACAAAACTAATTCCTTCTTGAAAAAGAAGTGGCACTAAAATCCTTAAAAGACACAGTAATTAGACGGTTACTGTAGAAGTCTAAGCTGTATCCAGAAGTAAACAGCTATAGGTCAGATGGATGCTAACATCTTCCTCGACTGTGCATTTGAGTAGATGGTCACTAGTCAACACCAGGCTATCTCGGCTGTCACTGATTTTCAAAATCCATTTCAACTGGGCTTCAGACCACTGCTTGGAAAGAAAACTGCCTTTGTCACATTTGCTGAGAGTGGGATGGGGGAGTTGAATTTGTTAATCTTCTTTGACCTCTTAGTGATATTTTATACCACTGACTACAATGTATTTCTGGATAGGCTGTCTGGTTGGGGCTTGGTGGTTTCTGATTTTATGTTCATGCTGTTGCATTGCATATTTTATGGTTTTAATTTCTTCTTCTGCTTACCACCCAAATGGTAATGGACAGATTTAAAAATATTGTAAGTAAGAATAACTATATTTATAATAGCAAGAGTTTTATTTGGGAAGGCAGAGGTGGAAACTGTACGGAAGCCCATTGAAATGAATACTTTTCTTCATGGTTTGACAACAGACAGCTACTAGATATCAAGGTAGCATTGCTGGCCCTTCATAGCCATCTAAACTGAAGGCTGGTAATCGTACTGACGCCTGTGTAGGATGTGGGTGGTGCTGTGGTGTAAACCACTGAGCTTTGGGCTTGCCAATCGGAAGGTCAGTGGTTCGATTCCTCACGATGGGGTGAGCTCCTGTTGTTTGGTCCCAGCTGCTGCCAACCTAGCACTTTGAAAGCATGTCAAAGCGCAAGTAGATTAATAGGTACCGCTCCAGCGGGAAGGTAAATGGCGTTTCCGTGCGCTGCTCTGGTTTTGCCAGAAGCAGCTTAGTCATGCTGGCGATACAACCGGGAAAAACTGTCTGCAGACAAACGTTGGCTCCCTCAGCCAGTAAAGCGAGATGAGCGCTGCAACCCCAGAGGAGTTCGTAACTGGACTTAACTGTCAGGGGTCCTTTACCTTTTTAATTGTACTGAATTCTGTAGTGGCTCCATGCCTTATTATAATACTTAGCATTTATATATCACCTCTGAGTATTCAAAGAATGTCACATCGTGATCTTGTTACAACAATCCTGCAATGTGGATCAGTATTGTTATCCCCATGTTACAGATGTAGTTACTGGGGGAGAGTGACTTGCCAAAAGGCACTCTGTGATTTCATGGCAGAAATGAGATTTCAACTAGGGGCTTTCTGGTCTGCAACTCAGTCTCTTAGCCACTATGCTATTCCCAGCTCTGCCACAAATCACCTGAAGCCTCCCTTTTTGTTCTCTAGGAATAATTACTTTTCTCCTAATCTAAGCTTGGTCCCATCCGCACTCCCAGGCAAACAAGGAATTATACTTCTAGGTTAGGCCTGGGCAACAGCCAGACTGTTGTCATTGCTGTGGTTTTCCAGTCTCGGCCCAGCTGTTGCTGCCTATTTACCTGCTTCCCTCCCAGCCTACAAGCTAGCATACCTGCTTGACTGACCATCTTGCCTGCTGCTTGCCTACATCCCCATTACAGGCCACCCTCCACACTGGACAAGTTTCCAAATAAATTGGCCTGAAATTTATTCCACTTCAAGATTGACCATTTTAAGTGGTCTAATAATGGACAGAGCAGTGGGGCCAATGTTCTAATATAATACACACTTCAGCTCTCATGTGCTCTTCCTGCAGCCCAATCCTGGCATAGAGATACTGAGTCAAATTATTGTGTTAAATATGAAATAACCCTGCTCCAAACTGCTTCTTCCAAACTGGCTTAAATAAAAAGGTATTGGGGCGCTTCACATATACTGTATACCTTGGAGCGGGTGGCGCTGTGGTCTAAACCACTGAGCATCTTGGGCTTGCCGATCAGGAGGTCGGCAATTCGAATCCTTGTGATGGGGTGAGCTCCCGTTGCTCTGTCCCAGCTTCTA
Organism: Podarcis raffonei; assembly: GCF_027172205.1. Taxonomy (NCBI): domain Eukaryota; kingdom Metazoa; phylum Chordata; class Lepidosauria; order Squamata; family Lacertidae; genus Podarcis; species Podarcis raffonei. The sequence continues at coordinate 41,529,424 of NC_070608.1, forward strand.
CCAAACTAGCAGTTCGAAAGCACACCAGTGCAAGTAGATAAATAGGTACCGCGGGGGGAGAGGTAAATGGCGTTTCTGTGCATTCTGGTTTCCGTCACAGTGTTCTGTTATGCCAGAAATGGTTTAGTCATGCTGGCCACATGACTCGGAAAGCTGTGGACAAATGCCGGCTCCCTCAGCCTGGAAGCGAGATAAGCACCGCAACCCATAGTTGCCTTTGGCTGGACTTAACCGTCCAGGGGTCCTTTACCTTTTACCTTTTTATGCCTTGGAACCTTAGTACTTTGCTGATGGCTGACAAACAGGCATTCCAGCTGCAGGACATATGGGGGGGGGGGCGATAAAAGAATATAGAAGCAGCCTTTACAGCTTTATGGAGAATTGGCATCCCATTTTTGTACAACTTTCTGCAATCATTCATTCTGTAGTTAATTAAAAACCAGGTGTCTGATCACATGACATGAGTAATGGGATTCAAGGTTTTTGATCAGCCTCAAAAATTTAACGATGGTAAGACACAGAACATATATTTAAACGAATGGCATTTTTCAAATTGATGTCTCACTGTTGCATCAAGAGTTAATGGGATGCAAAGCTTCCTTATACTTTTTACTACCCCAGATGTGCATAACAAAACCCAAGAAGAATAGCATCCATTTCATGGCAGTGCATATTCATAATTCAAAACCTAGCTTGGATCTTATTTTTTAAAAGGTCAATCTCTCAGTTCAGAGCGCAGCCCTTCTTTACTTTAAATGAAAGCTCTCTAGATTATTAATATGCAGATGTACATGCCTAACATGACATGCATATGTGGCCTGTTGGCTGTCTCCATTTATGTCCTTCTGTTTGGATGGCAGTCTGCCCAGGAACAAGTTGGTTGAGCCTTTTTACTGAAGCGTAACTGCCAAAACATGATGGACTTTGACAGGCAGCCAACATCCATCTCACCATCTTGTTCTGCATCACATGATCATACACTGACACACACAAGGAATATTTCAAAGGAAAAGAAAGAGAAATGTACATCAGTCTATGAGAAGACATACTTCATTTAATAATAATAATAATAATAATAATTTAATAATTTGTTAATTTATTAATTTATTATTTATACCCCGCCCATCTGGCTGGGCTTCCCCAGCCACTCTGGGCGGCTTCCAAAAGAATATTAAAATACATCAAACATTAAAAGCTTCCCTAAACAGGGTCCACAATGGAAAATATTTACCTGACAAAGCAAGCAGCAGAAACAAGCAAAACAAAACCTTATGACTAACTGAGGATGCTAACTGGGGACAGTAGTGTCGTATTTGGGTGGAAAGGGTGCTCAGCAGTTGCCATATGTGGGGAATGTGCCTACCTCCCATATTTAGCCCATGGGGTGAGGAGATCTGGAGTGCTGGGCCAAAAGTATTCCCCACCCCTGGTGTAAGGTGAGACAGAGCGATCTTTTCCACAGGATAGATCTCAAATGATGCCTGTCAGTTCTTCCTTGTTACAGCTTGATAGGACTAAAAGTTTTTCACTTTGGCATTCCACCAGTTACATTAACATAATTCTCTTGAGCATCAGAACAGGGAAGAAAAAACCCCACATAACACCAAGGGAAGATAGATTTGCCGTTGGTGAGTTTCTGGCTTTTTAGATAATTCTGTTGCTCCAACAAAGATAATTTATTTATTTGCCCCCAATTGCAACTTAATATTTTTCATTGCAGTGAACAATTCACATTTTAAAATTCCTAAATTTCTTCATGTTAGGATATAGTCTACACAATACGCTAATGAGAGACAGGTATGCAGAGCTTGATTTGACCCATGGTTCAGAACCAGAACATATGAAGTTGAAATAAAGATGAGTGTCTCTAAGCCCATGCAGAGTGTATTTTCCCCACAAGTCTTTCACGTTGGAAGATGTGATAATCTGGCAGTCTTCAGCCATGGCAACTTTTAACTTGACAGTTAAGACAAGTGCAGCTGCCTCTTCATGACTTGGAGGTATTGCTGTGTAGGCCCAAAGTGGTGTTACATGTACCGGGTATCTCCTTGGTGTAGATTTAGCATCAGTGTTAATAAAAGAGGCATCCTTTGTGATTCCTCTATTGTTGCTTGGCATCTCTTATCATACCTTCCCTGGTTAGCAGACTCACATAAAGAACTCAGTGTCCAGAGAGAAAAGAAACTGATAATTTACTGAGCAAACTACATGAGGAGAAATAAACAAAAATGTTTTTTCTTTCTTAGTTCAGGCTTTGTAGCGAGATCGGGTAGAATTACAGCCATACATACAGCGAAAACTCCTTCAGACCAGCACTGTCAATCTGAGCTCGATTTACCTCAACAAGGCTCATGCTGATCTGACAGATTGCTAGGCAATCCCGCCCCTTGGTTAGCTGACTGTCAATAGAATGATCCCTGCTGTTGCTCTTCCAGCACCCCTGACCTCTGGTTTAGCAGTGCATATGAAAACACCTAATTCATCCACAGCTCTGTGGGAATGCTGCTTACACTCAAATGAATGTGGACTTATATGCCCTAAAGTTGTACGGTAAGGATCAGATTTGCCTGTAGACACTTTAAATCCCTGAGTAATGTTTTCTTACTAAAACGTTAAATGCTAAAATGTTTTCTTCCATAGGTTAATTCTCATCATGTCAGCAGCACCCCCATTATGCAACTCCTCAGTTAAAAATCATTTCCTAGAAACTGCTGTCACATCACATTTTAATTGCTGTTACTATATTATACAAAACTAAGCCAAAATTTGTTGGCATCAAGAGATTCAATGTATTTGTTCACTTCAGATTTGTTTTTAAACCTTGTAAGAGAAGAACTCTAAGCCCAAGGCAATACCAAGCAAAAAATAAAAACAAAGATCCCCAAATCTTGCTATGGATTTCCCTCCAGCTCCCAACTTCTTCACCATCCTGCATGCTCTGAGATTATCTTTCAGTTCCACACTGGTACTTAGATAGCCTTAGGCGATACTCTAGGAGTGGGTTTCACTGGACTGACAGTAAAATTATACACTCACCTACTAATAAGGAGTGGCAGCTATGTAAAAATAAGAAACATTTGTTCAAAAGTCTACTGGATGATTCTGGGGTGGAGGCAAAGGTCTTCTGTCAGCTCTTGGGTTATGTTTAAATAGTTATATGAAGAAAGGAAGACAAACAAGGGGACTATTCCTTGCTCAGATTCCTCCAGAAGTCAACCAGTGCTCAAACTGTGACATGGGACTTATTCATCAGAGAGGCAGAAAGGAAGTTCAATATCAGACTTGGTGCTAGCTAGAGGTCTTGAGGGAGAGACCGGCCAGCAGAAAAATGTAGTTCAATCTCCACAACTATGGCTGCCATTTGGATGTTGATGTTCACAGATGGCAGTGTGGTACTTCTGAATGACTATTGAGGAATGACCTAAGGACCAGCCCCACCATTGGGCAGAGTGAGTCAAATGCCTCAGGTGGAAGATACTGGGGTGCAGCACTCCCCTCTATTGGAAGACTGAGCCACACAGCCTGTTCTGCACCTCCTAAGGCAACCTGTTGTCCTCAGGTTCCATGGGGGTCACTATTTCACGACCAGTGTTGAAGTAACATTCAACTGTCAGTCTAATGAACTTCTGTATGTGGAATGGGAACATCACCTTGTCCTTTGCTTCGGGTTGCAAAATGTATTGGGGCTAGCCCCACCAACTGGAATTGAACCAGCCCTACTGGTTTACCCACATGGCCATATAACCAGGAACCTGACATGCAAAAATTAAGGAAGTGAAACTTTTCCCAGCATGCAAATAAGTAACAAGAAAATATTCACTTATTAAATGTCTGTGTTCAACAGCTGTTAAGATACAAGGAGGGTCAATAAAAAGTGGCAAGCCAGCATTTACTTTCCCTTATGTGGTTATGGAGAATAGTTACTACAGTGGGGGTGTAACATTATTAGCAAGTGGCTGTGCATAAGTTAATCTCACATGAGCTGTAGTGTGAGATTGCCTTTGATAATTTTGGGACTTCTTTCCCATGTACTGTACTGTTAGGAGCTATATATGAGGCCCTACATTCATTAGTTCATAAGTAGAACCAATGCAAGACTATAGAATATTACAGCTGCTTAGTGGTTGAGGTTATCATGCTAACAATGTGCGGCAAGGCAAGAGAGAGAAGCAATAAAACAGCAGGCAAAGTGCTAGGAGTCATGGTGAAAGAGGTAAGACATGGGTGCCATATCCCACGGCCCAGGACAGGCACATGGAAGCAGAGGGTTGGAACAAATCAGTCACACAGTCCAACTGAATGCTCTGAAGAAGGATTTTCCACTAAGGCTGCTACCATTTGCCCTGCTTGTGCTGCTATGCCAGAGATGAGGAACCGGTGGTCCTTCACATGTAGTTGGACTCCAGCTCCCATCACTCTCACCCAGTGTGGCCAATGGTTAGAGATCTTGGGAGCTGTAGTCCATCAATATCCGGAGGGCCACAGGTGCTCCATCTTTTCACTGGACCTTTAACTACCCAACACACACAAATGTAGTTGGGAAACATTTTTCCTTCAATTATCTCCATGCCAGGAAAATGTTCATGGGCATTATTCCTTTGCCTTGGGTTGTTCATCAAAACAAAGGAACAGGGGCAATAAAAGCTGTGGCAGCCCTGTTATCCACATACCAGCCTGTGCTTGCGGTAGTGTAAAGTAACTACTCCATACAACAATTTAGAGAGAACATGAAGCAAAAGGTGAAGGCAGACATGCCTACTATCAACCCCATGGTTTACACCATAATGAATCTTCTAAAGGCAAGGTTCAACTTTTGGCAAAAAATGTAGAGGACCTGTACCCTGTGTGACCTTTTGTGACTTGTATGACCTGTACCCTGCCCTGGCTCTAATTCTGCAACAAAAAACAGATTCATGAGTGTTTGTCCAACAGTATGAGCCACTGGAGTGAAGTGTTGGGTGTTCATCCACAAGTGAGTTTAGAAACACAGGAAACTGCCTTAGACTGAAGAAGGCCATTGACCCATCTAGCTCATTATTGCCTGCACGGACAGGCAGCAGGTCTCCAAGATTTCAGACAGGCGCTCAGCCCTTTCTGGAGATGCTGCAGATTGAACATGGGACCTTCTGCATTCAAAATATGTGCACCACCACTGAGCTATAGCCCATCCCACTAAAGAGCTACGGTGTGCTCTCCATTGCCGCCACCAATGCAGAATAGGAGCTTATCTACATTCTGAAGTTCATTGTCAACTCCGATCACTTTCTGCACAGTACAGTGGTACCTCGGGTTAAGAACTTAATTCGTTCTGGAGGTCGGTTCTTAACCTGAAACTGTTCTTAACCTGAGGTACCACTTTAGCTAATGGGGCCTCCCATTGCAGCCGCCGCCACTGCGCAATTTCTGTTCTCATCCTGAAGCAAAGTTCTTAACCAGAGGTACTATTTCTGGGTTAGCAGAGTTTGTAACCTGAAGCGTCTGTAACCCGAGGTACCACTGTACATGCCTGGATAGCTCAGTTGGTTAGAGCATGGTGCTGGTAATGCCAAGGTTACAGGTTCGATGGGACAATTGCATATTCCACAACTGCAGGAGGTTGGAATAGTTGATCCTAAGAGTCCCTTCCAACTCTATGATTCTATGCTATACAGCAATTATGGTCTATTCTGCCTCTGTGTGGGAAATACTGCTTCAACCTATTGAGTCTCGGTTCTTTAGCCAACACACGGTTTTGATGTATCACAGCAAGGATTGGAAGATATGTAAAGGGTTGGGATTAGGATTGGCAGGAGTAATGCTCTGAACAGGGACTCCTCAAGCTTGTAGGGCAGCGGCTGAAGAAGGAACAAAAAGGGTTTTCTTGTGTGAGTTTCTTGTGGCTGATTAGCTGCTTTCTCTGTGCAAAGGTCAGAGGGGGCAGGGCTTCTGTTGAGGTAGGGGATTAGCTGTGGGAGGAGCTTGTCAGAGCTTGTAGGGCAGCGGCGCGCGCCGCTAGGCGCGCGCAGTTTGATCCATCTTTTAGATTTAGGGGAGCTAGTCTCAAACGTTTGTTGGGGGAGATATAGGTTTATTTGGGGGGATTTATTTGTCCTGTCTTCACGCTTTTTATGATGGAGGACCGCTGTAGTCACCCCCAACGACACCTTCTCAAGATGGAGGGTGAGGGAACAGCTGCAGTCGCCTGTGGTTCCTGCGCAATGTTTGCCATCTTGCCAAAGGTTGCAGGCAGCTTTACCTGCAGCAATTGCATGTTGATTGCCCTCTTAAAAGACAAAGTCCAGCAACTGGAGGAACGTGTAGCTACGCTGCAAAGAATTAGAGAGCTGGAGCTCTTCTTGGAAGCAACAGAGCACACCGTCTCCACCAAGGAGGAGACAGGGGACTCCCCTGAGAAGGAGGCTAGTTCACCAACACAGGAGCCAGATATATGGAGAAACGTGACTCAAAGAAGTAGGCGGCCCAGGGTTCGCTCTGATTGTTTAGAAATACGCAATCGCTTTGAGGTCCTTTCCCCTAGCATGGAAGACGAAGAGCAGACTCCATTTGAGGATCTCTCCCTCATTACAGTCGATCAGGTATATGAAGACGAGCAGCAAAGGCAGTCTTCAGGGAATGTGCAGGCGACCTTGGAACGGACAGCTCACGGAAGAACCCCGACCAGACCTAAGAGGAGGCGTGTAGTGGTGATAGGGGATTCCCTACTGAGGGGAACAGAAGCAGTGATCTGTGGGCCTGACAAGATGTCTCGGGAAGTGTGCTGTCTCCCCGGGGCTAAGATCCAAGATGTAACTGAACGACTGCAAGGAATCATAAAACCCACTGACAAATACCCCTTCCTCTTGGTTCATGTGGGAACCAATGACACTGCAAGCAATAGCCTCCAGAAGATCAAAAGAGATTACGAGGCTCTGGGCAGGAAATTGAAGCAATTAAATGCACAAATTGTCATCTCATCTGTCCTCCCAGTTGAACGACGTGGCCCAGGGAGAGAGGGAAAAATAGTGGAAGTGAACAACTGGCTTCGCAAATGGTGTAAACAGGAACGGTTTGGATTCTTAGATCACGGAATGCAGTTTCTTGAAGATGGACTTCTGGCAAGCGATGGGCTGCACCTCACAACGGTTGGTAGGAATGTTTTTGCAAAAAATCTCAGAAACCTCATCAGGAGGGCTTTAAACTGACTAATGTGGGGGAGGGAGACAGTGCTCCTGAAGGTAGGAGTCTATCAATTGATGAAGATGATCATCCAAATGTCATAGACCGAATGGAGCAAACAGCACGCAGACCTAGTGGTGGGAGGAAAAAATCCTTAAATAAGAGACACGGGGGAATGATTAATGGACTTCAATGTCTGTACACTAATGCGCAAAGTATGGGAAATAAACAAGATGAGCTTGAGCTCTTGGTACAGCAAACTAAATATGACATAATAGGCATCACTGAAACCTGGTGGGATAAGTCCCACGATTGGAATGTAATAATGGAGGGATACAATCTATTTCAGAGAAACAGACCAGACAAGAAAGGAGGAGGAGTGGCGTTATATGTCAGGGATGTGTATACCTGTGAAGAGATCCAAGATTTAGAACCTCAAAGCCAAAGTGAGAGCATTTGGGTCAAAATTAAGGGAGAGAAGAATAACAGTGACCTCATTGTGGGAGTTTACTATAGATCCCCAAGCCAAACGGAGGACATAGATGATGCCTTCCTGGAACAGATGGCCAAGCATGCAAAAGGAAGGGAGATAGTAGTAATGGGGGACTTCAATTACCCGGATATTTGTTGGATGTCAAACTCCGCCAAGAGCATAAGGTCAAACAGATTCCTCACTGGCCTTGCAGACAACTTCATTGTCCAGAAAGTGGGAGAAGCTACAAGAGGAACAGCCATTTTAGATCTGGTCCTAACCAATGATGATGACCTGGTTAGTGGGGTAGAAGTGGAAGGATCATTAGGCGCGAGTGATCATGCTCTTCTGAAGTTTACTATACAGCGGAAAGGAGCAGCCAAGCATACTAGGACTCAATTTCTCGACTTTAAGAAAGCCGACTTCATAAAACTTAGGGAAGTGCTGGGTGAGATCCCATGGACAGTAATACTAAAAGGAAAGGGAGTTCATGATGGCTGGGAGTTTGTTAAGAGGGAGATAGTAAAAGCACAACTTCAGGCAATACCAATGAGACGGAAACATGGAAGGTGCCTAAAGAAGCCAGGGTGGCTATCTAAAGAACTTTTAACTGAGTTAAGATTAAAAAAGGATGTGTACAAAAAATGGAAAAGGGGGGAAACCACCAAAGAGGAATTCAAACAAATAGCCAGCACGTGTAGACACAAAGTCAGAAAAGCTAAAGCACAGAATGAACTCAGGCTTGCTAGAGAGGTTAAAAGCAACAAAAAAGGCTTTTATGGGTATGTTCGTAGCAAAAGGAAGAACAAAGAAACAGTGGGGTCACTCAGAGGAGAAGATGGTGAAATGCAAACAGGGGACACAGAAAGGGCTGAACTCCTCAATGCCTTCTTTGCCTCAGTCTTCTCCGATAAAGAAAACAATGCCCGACCTGAAGAATTTGGAGCAAATGATTCAGCAGAGGAAACACAGCCCAGAATAACTAAGGAGATAGTACAAGAATACTTGGCTAGTCTAGATGTATTCAAGTCTCCAGGGCCAGATGAACTGCATCCAAGAGTATTAAAAGAACTGGCAGATGTGATTTCAGAACCACTGGCAGTCATCTTTGAGAATTCCTGGAGAACAGGCGAAGTCCCGGCAGACTGGAGGAGGGCAAATGTTGTCCCTATTTTCAAAAAGGGGAAAAGAGAGGACCCAAATAATTACCGCCCAGTCAGTCTGACATCAATACCAGGGAAGATTCTGGAGCAGATCATTAAGCAAACAGTCTGTGAGCACCTGGAAAGGAATGCTGTGATCACCAATAGTCAGCATGGATTTCTGAAAAATAAGTCATGTCAGACTAACCTGATCTCGTTTTTTGACAGAATTACAAGCCTGGTAGATGAAGGGAACGCAGTGGATGTAGCCTACCTTGATTTCAGCAAGGCATTTGACAAGGTGCCCCATGATATTCTTGTAAAGAAGCTGGTAAAATGCGGTCTTGACTATGCTACCACTCAGTGGATTTGTAACTGGCTGACTGACCGAACCCAAAGGGTGCTCATCAATGGTTCCTCTTCATCCTGGAGAAGAGTGACTAGTGGGGTGCCACAGGGTTCCGTCTTGGGCCCGGTCTTATTCAACATCTTTATCAACGACTTGGATGATGGACTCAAGGGCATCCTGATCAAATTTGCAGATGACACCAAACTGGGAGGGGTGGCTAACACCCCAGAGGACAGGATCACACTTCAAAACGACCTTGACAGATTAGAGAACTGGGCCAAAACAAACAAGATGAATTTTAACAGGGAGAAATGTAAAGTATTGCACTTGGGCAAAAAAAATGAGAGGCACAAATACAAGATGGGTGACACCTGGCTTGAGAGCACTACATGTGAAAAGGATCTAGGAGTCTTGGTTGACCACAAACTTGACATGAGCCAACAGTGTGACGCGGCAGCTAAAAAAGCCAATGCAATTCTGGGCTGCATCAATAGGAGTATAGCATCTAGATCAAGGGAAGTAATAGTGCCACTGTATTCTGCTCTGGTCAGACCTCACCTGGAGTACTGTGTCCAGTTCTGGGCACCACAGTTCAAGAAGGACATTGACAAACTGGAACGTGTCCAGAGGAGGGCAACCAAAATGGTCAAAGGCCTGGAAACGATGCCTTATGAGGAACGGCTAAGGGAGCTGGGCATGTTTAGCCTGGAGAAGAGGAGGTTAAGGGGTGATATGATAGCCATGTTCAAATATATAAAAGGATGTCACATAGAGGAGGGAGAAAGGTTGTTTTCTGCTGCTCCAGAGAAGCGGACACGGAGCAATGGATCCAAACTACAAGAAAGAAGATTCCACCTAAACATTAGGAAGAACTTCCTGACAGTAAGAGCTGTTCGACAGTGGAATTTGCTGCCAAGGAGTGTGGTGGAGTCTCCTTCTTTGGAGGTCTTTAAGCAGAGGCTTGACAACCATATGTCAGGAGTGCTCTGATGGTGTTTCCTGCTTGGCAGTGGGTTGGACTCGATGGCCCTTGTGGTCTCTTCCAACTCTATGATTCTATGATTCTATGATTCTATGATTCAACCATGATGGTCCTTTCCTCCCTTGCTTACCTGTGTAGGAGTGCCTTGTGCTTGCAGCACCAATTGCTGGAGTTAAGTAGCTGAGGTTCCTGATGGGTGTCTATATTTGGAGCTTAGATATACAGTAAGATTATCAATATGCCCTTCCTCCACTAGTCTTCTCAGTGGCTATCTGTTGTTTGTGCAGATTACCCCATTTCATTAGTTTCCATCACCAAAATTCTCACTGATCGATAGTGGTCTGGATTCTCTGGGATTATTTGAAAGGTATAATTGATCCACTTAGATACAAAGGTTCTGAATCAATCCTCAAATGCACACCAGTAAAGTGGCACCTCTGGTTGCGAACGGGATCCGTTCCGGAGGCCTATTTGCAACATGAAAAGCCCGCAACCTGAAGCACGTATCTGTGTGGCGCGATTTGGTGTTTGTGTGCATGCGCGAAGCGCGATTTAGTGCTTCTGCACATGTGCGAGCAGCGAAACCCGGAAGTAACCCTTTCCAGTACTTCTGGGTCAACACAGGACGCAACCTGAAAAAACATAACTTGAAGCAAACATAATATGAGGTATGATTGTATTATGCTGAGAAGACTCCAATCATGGAACTGGTGACTCAGGGCCATGATTCTCTGCTAACGGATAAAGCCATGGCCCTCATGCTGCACCCTGCACAGTTAGTCCTGAGCCTGCTATAATGAGTGGTTAAGTCTCATGTCACAAGTAATTGCTATGCAAAATCCCACAAATGCATATACTTTGCAGTTATGCTGAGTGGGTGGGAACCTACATAATTAATAAAAAGCGCAGGCATTCCAAACATAGTTATTAGGATTTACCATGCTATGCTTGGCAGTGGAGTTAAAGCAGCTGATTGTTAATAAAGAGTGTGCAAGCTATGCTTACACCACAAAATTACGAGCGCAGAGTTTAATCAGCTGAAACAAGAAGCTGTTCCAGAAAAGTCAGCTCTAAAGTTGTAAGTTTGCTCATTCACAAGAAGAAACAAAGCAGGAGAAGATAAATGGCACAGCTTTCAAATATGGCACATTTTAAAGGTGTAGATATGGTGGGCTTATTTGTCTTTGTGAAGACCTCTACCTTTATGAGAAGCCGCATCTAATTTCCTTTCTCGCTCCACAGAAGAGCAAACACCACAAACTTACACCAAACTTTAAAATTGGATTTGCACACCTGAGATGTAGTGAATGTACTCATATAAATACAAAGAGGGAAGACAATAAATTGTGTCTTTGCAAACATAGGTATCACACACAAATAAATATGCAGGACTGAATACAGCTTCCCGTTGACTGCTGACTGAGTGACAAGCCCAAAGTTGTCTCTCAGGAATGTGTCACTTCAGATTAAGCCAGGGTCCTGGAAAGAAGGGCACTGATCCAGCAAACATGTGAATTGTTACTGAAATCAGTAATAATAAAAACTGTGTTCATTATTTTGAATGCTGGAACCATTTAATAGAATAGTCTCAGAACTGTCATTAACTGCTTTGCTTCTACTTTTTCGTTTCAGTCTGCTTTTTGTGTTATTAACTTTGGGTTGTAGCTGTAGTTGTTATGTGATTTTGTTGATTTTAGTATTGTGAATACACCTGAAGTAAGCCAGGATAAAAATTAATACTACTAACAACAGACACCTTATGAAGGTCAGTAAGGCTGCAATCCTATACATACAGTGGTACCTCAGGTTAAAGACACTTCAGGTTACAGACGCTTCGGGTTACAGACTCCGCTAACCCAGAAATTGTACCTTGGGTTAAGAACTTTGCTTCAGGATAAGAACAGAAATCGTGCAGTGGCGGCGCAGCAGCGGCGGCAGGCCCCATTAGCTAAAGTGATACCTCAGGTTAAGAGCAGTTTCAGGTTAAGAATGGACCTCCAGAAAGAATTAAGTTCTTAACCCGAGGTACCACTGTACTTACCTAGAAGCAGGCCTTTTTTTCAGATGGAACTCGCTGGAACTCAGTTCTGGCCTGTCTCAGGTGGGCACCATTGCCATTTTAAGAGAACAAGGGAGGCATTCATGGTGAGTTTCGGCGCCTCTTTTTCTAGAAAAATAACACTGCTTAGAAGTAAGGTGCATAGAACTCTGTGGAACTTACTTCTGAGTAGACATGCCTAGAATCATGCTGTTGATTATATACTTTGCTGAAGCCCTGTTAAATGTTCTTGAAGTACACTAGCATAAGTGATGAATAAATCATCCTAATTTTAATTACTGAAGTAGGGGAAAAAACATATTTCTTATAAATTATTTAAGTCCTCTATTAAGCCTCTGTTTCAATACAGAATTCAGTACAATTGTAAATGTCCACAATACTGGAAATGTGCTTTGATTGTTGCTTTGCTTTTAACTGATTTATTCAACTGTTTTATTTTGGATTTATTTTGTAGTTTCCAAACCCATATCTACAAAATACCTACTCACGAAAGTAACATCTGATGGACAAACAGGACAAAATAAGGTTGCCAACATTTTGGTTCTCTGCCTTTAATAGATGCCTATCACAATACAACTCAACAGGTGCAACTTCTCCCATCATTGGACATCTCAAGCTCTGGGCACTTTGAGACAGGTGCATTAAATCAACAGACCTAATAAACCACAAGCCATACAGGGATGCTGGTGACCCTCCTACTGATCTCTGCTATGATCACAAATGGGCTATGAGAATCTGGCCAGCACACTGAGAAGTTGGCAAAAAAACAAATAAACTGGCTTCTGTAATGGTACCAAATCTGTACGCTAAAATAACAATCTTCAGCAAGCTTCTCTGTATCTCTAACATATCACTAGTACTTCCATTTAACTATAAAGACTTCCTCAAAAAAAATCCTGCAAACTGTAATTTAATGAAGGTGCCAAAAATCTCTGTCAAATCCCTGCCCAAATCTTGTCCTAACAATAGATTTTCAAGATTTAGGGAGAAGGATGAATAATGACCTTTAAAACTAGATATATCCTTTGGGATACTTCCTGTTCAAGTTCCTGGGCTTTTACTATACTTGGTGAAAAACCCAACATTTGGAAGGATCTTTAGACAGTAAATCACAACTCTAAGACCAGACATAGTTTACAAAATAAGTCAGATTTAACAAGGTGCCTATATATCATGTGTTCATTTGTAAACAGTTGCAAGAAATAGGTACTTCAAAAAGGTAAATAGTACGCAAGTACAACAAAGGTAACAAGATGTAATAAAATGTATAGTTCCTGTACCTGTAAAACAATCTTGGAGATTCAGGAATTAAAACTTGCCATGCCATGTTAACATAGGAGTAAGTAAAACTGTTCTTGCTGCAATTACTTCTTCAATACAAACTATCCTGAATTGCACCTAGTCATCCTACTCACAAACAACACTTTAGTCAACATTACACTTGTTTGACTAGATGTAACACAATTGCTATTTACTTTTCATTTTTTTCTTACATTCTTCTATACATAAAAAGCGATGGATTCATTTACAACTTATTAATAAATATGAGCCACAAAACAGAATAAAAAAACTGTATTTAAACGTAATGAACTCACAAGGTTTTTAGAGCATTTACTATGAATATTGACTACATGTTGGGAATTTGCAGTGGGCTTCCACGGTCAGAAGAGATATTGATAGGTGGAATTGTTGTTAGATTGTACATAATTGTGCATATTGTTAAAGTGTAATGTACATTAACACCAAATAAATTTGAAAGAGGCCAAACAATGTTATGTTACTGAGTCAAAAGGTTGGCTTTCTGAGCTCTAATATGAATACTGTATACTTAAGTCAATATGGCACAATTTGTTGTGGGAATGTCATCAATACCTGTGGCAAAAAGAGTTTGAACCAATCAATAGATTTCTGAAGCAAAAACTATGCAAAACAGTGATTTTTAGTTGAAGTCACCATTGATCATTGAGTATAACTAATTTGTGCAGCATAAACTTTTGTAGGCATATAATGAAGTATGATCTTTTCTTTGAAAGCTCTTAAAACAATAAATAAACTTACTGTACATTCCTATACATGTTTATTCAGAAGTAAAATGATAATTAAGTCCCGCTGAGTTTAACAGGGTTTAGTTCCTGTTACATGTGTTAAGACTGCAATCCAAAACACATTTGCCTGGGACTCAATGGAATTTACATCTGAGTGGACATGTTTAGGATTACACAGAGAGCCTCTGAAACACCTCAGACTCTATTTTCTTTTCTGCAACAAGCTAAAATATGTACTGTTCCAAAATGATTCACATATTTCTATCCCTGTTACACTAAAAAGCAGCATGCTATGTTTCAAAAGTGCAATTGATATCTCTACTGGGTTTGTCTATTACTGTAAATAATGTGATATGTCCAGAATTTGGTTTAAATTTACAATACCTAATGTTAGATTGCTGAAAAATGAAAAGGGTTAAAAGCTCAGGGCTGCAGTTCTAAACATACTTACTAGGTGACAAGCTTTACTAAGTACTGTGGGACTTACTTCTGAGTAAACATAGGCTTGTACTGCATATGCCTTTAGAGTGTTGTGTGTGTGTGTGTGTGTGTGTGTGTGTGTGTGTGTATGGATTGTAAAATTATTTTGAGGGCTGGCAAGTACAATAAAAATGCAATGATAAAGAAGGACCAATGCTTTTTAAAGCTCTGAGCCAGGAAGTTGGATTTCCTATCAAGATCACATCAACCTCCAGTATTATTTTCACAAATCTTGCAAAACTTCCTTGGCCACCGAAGGGGTTTGGAATTTATCTGGTGACATTTATTCCCACAAGGCTCTTTAAGTAGTGCATAAAATGCCGTAAACACTAGTTAACTGGTTCTTTTCCAATACATATTTATGAAGTGCATCAGATCATAGTGCCTTTAACCATATTTTTGAAGCATATTAAACTAGTACTGGGGGAGAAAGTGTACTATTTCGGGGGGGGGGAACCACCATGCAGTAGCTAGAATATCCATTGCAAGAGGCTGAAGTTTGTGAATGCGCAGGTAAGTGAGCAAAAGATATAAATAGAAATAAGGCATTGTCAAAGATAAACCATTCTTTACACGGGTTATTTTATATAAGGGAAGCTGGGACTTCCCTCCGCATCACCACTATTGAATAATTTGTGTTAAAATCAGGTCACAGAGCTAGTAAATACTGCCACAGGTATGATAGCCAAAAACAATACAATCACAATGTTACAATTCACAGGCTCATGACTGCACACACTGGGTTTATATAAGTCTGAGCTGGAGTGCAATATAATTGTATCAAACTCATAAAATGGAACACACCGTAGGTATAAAACCTTAGTCGGGAATACCGTCTGAACTGTTCCTATAGGCTCGCAAATAACAAGAAAAGAGCCAGCCTCCAAAAGACTGAAGTGTAGCAAAAGTCAAAGAGATGATGTCATCATAGGCCTGTACATATAAACTGCCTGAGTTCCTCACCGCACACACAGACCCCCCTCTCTGCACATCCAACGCGTATCCTGGCAAGCCTTGGAATGAAATGCATGATGCCAACAAGGTCCCCTGATGTTGTCAAAAAGCGTAGCCAGACCTTCTCATCCCAAGTTATCAACACTCCAATCTCTCCTTTTTCATTTACCCCTAAAGGGTTTGACCCCACTATTTTTCTCTGGCAGAGGACAAACTCTCGCTTAGGAACATAGGAAAAGAGGAATCAACAACCAGGCATCTAATGCAGCTAGTTCTCAGCTTCTCTCCATCTCTCTCTCTCTCTCTCTCTCTCTCTCTCACACACACACACACACACACACACACTCCAGGAGATAAAGCTCGGCATCTCCAAATTGGCAACAGGCTGACTCACCCTCCCTTGCCCACTCCCCAAGTTATTCCTCCTAAGCCATTTGAACTGACACTGCAGTGCATTGCCAAGCTTGCTGCTGATTTTTGATGAGAAATATTCCTCTCCCCCCTCCCCCAGTTACCCACTCTTTGCGGTGCAAAGAGCCATCCATAATGGAGACTCCAGCATCCTTAGCAAAGCCTTTGACTGGTGAATGGAGTAAAGGGATAAAAAGCGGGGCGAGGGGGAGGGATAAGATAAGGGACCAGATGAGTGAAGGAATGAATGAATTGCTACCTCCAGAAAAGCTCTGTGGGTTGCTGGCTTCTCCTGCTCCTGCTGCTCTTGCTGTTGCTGCTGTCACAGAGGATCAGCTGATATTTACCTGTGAGGTAATGCACACTCTGTAAGGTCACCATGCACCCACTGAAACCCAGTGCAAAGCAGGAGGGGCGCACAGAGACGGAACTGCTTGCTGCTGCCGCTTACCGCTCTGGAGAGAGAAAGATGCACCGCGCACAGGCTGCTGCTGCTGTTGCTGCTGCTGCTGCAGCTCCTGGCACATGCTGCAGGTGTCATAGCTGAAACTGCCCTGCTTCAGAATGTACCCATTTCGCTTCTGCACATGCCCAGAGCCCCTCGTGCGGCCGGAATGAGCATGTGCCAAGTCTGTGCGCATGCCCAGCGAGGAAGTGAAGCCTCCGTGAAGCCGCTGCCCTCACCTAGCCCTTTGCCCTGAGTTTCGCGGGGGGTTCCATTCACTTTGCCCAAAAAGCATCCTAGCGATGCGGTGGGAGGAGGAGAAGGAACTGGGCGGCAGAAGGGAGCGGGCGGGGGTGGGGGAGAGGGCGGCTGAGCAAAAGGATGACGTATTGCAAAAGCCGAGGAGGAGCGGAGCAGGGAGGCTTCGCCGACGGGAGGGGAGGGGGAGTGCTGGGCCGCCTGAGAGTTTGAGGGGATGCGTAAGGGCGAGGGAGGAAGCCAATGGGACGTCGGGGAGCCCACCCCCACCCCGCCCTCCCGGGCAGATTCGTGAGAGGCGTGGGCGGCAAGGGACAAATCTGGGGTGTAGGAGATAAGAGCCTGGAGGGCTGGTTTGAATGGGCGGCACGGAAGGGAGGAAAGGTTGGATGAGGACAGCCCTGGGGCTGGGCTGCGCAGCGGAGCAGGAGGCAAAGCAGATCGGCGAGGAAAGGAGGCGGCTGATCGAAGGGCTGTTAGCCGGCGGGGGAGATCAGACGGCGGGGAGGAAGGCAGGCGGGGCTGCGAGGGAAGGAGCGGGCGCGTCATAATAGAGAAGAGAATGTTCGGACCGGGTGACGTCAGATTTATTCTCTTAAATCCGGCCCGGGGGGGGGGCGCGTTGGCCGCGAACAGGACACGCATCGAGCCAGGGCTGCCCGTCGGAAGCCAGTCCAGTAAGCCATCCCTCAATGGACGCCGCTTTCTTTTATAAGGCGAAACTCGGACTCCCTGCCTGGCATTGGGGTGAATTGTCCTGTGCGCGATGATGTCACGTTGTTTCAGCTGGAAGAGTCCTCGGAGGGAGACGTGGGCTTTGTTCCCTGGGCTTCCGACTCTCCGCTGGGACCGGGGGGCGGGGGAGATGAATGGGTTTCCGACGTGCAGACACAGGAAAGCGCCCCGGTTGGTTGAGTGCCCAACGCACCGTTTGCCCATTCATCTCCGACGGATCCGTGGTCGCATTGGGCTCTTTTGTTTGCCGACTCGCCCTCAGTGTTTTGTCTTGTTCGGGCAAAACTCTGCCTCCATGTCGAGATGTTGATACAGTATTGGGGAGTGGGTGTGCTTCTCTTTCCCCCTCCTCGATCACCACTGGCCGCCATTCACAAAAGCCAGTTAACCCATTTCTCTCCTCTGAGAAGACGTCATGGTTTGAAATGAACCATGTTGGTGAACGGGGAAAAAAATTGAATGAAAATTAAAGAAAAACACATTCAATTGCCATTTCTGTATTTTACTGCATCCACAGAGGCGTGATGGACTGGAAGACAATATACACTCTGGGAACCTTTAGGCATGTTTTCACACATGAGATGAAATGTGTTTGAGTCTCATTGCTGCTACTGACCAATTTCACAGCAGAGTTCAAGCCACACATGGGGGGGGACCCATTTTGTGATTTGTTTGCTGAGGGTTGGTAATGCAGAACAGAAAATGTTACTTTGTAGCCAATTTATGTTTTCTACTCACACATGAGGGAAATAAATGACTGCTGTCTTCGATGGTTCGGCTATTTCCATAAGGGACACTAAACCAGATGTTACATTTCTATTGTCAGTCATTCAACCTGTCAGTGTGAATCTCTTCTGCTCTCTGCTCCACATTAACAGCACTCATAACTTCCTTCAGACTCACCTGCATGGCCAGTGAAAAAGAAGCACAAATGTGCAGGTGTGTGCATTCGTGTAACTGCTACCCCTAAACCACCCTGTACCAGTCTGTTCCACTGAAGATGGAAGCAGCTGTAGAAACCGTGAAGGAGCAGCAGTTACCGTAAGTCTTTAGTAGCCCAGAAATAATGTCTGACGTCATCTGCTGGTTAGGGGAAGGAACTTGTGTTTCCTGCTTGGCACCAAACCATTAGGCACATACACTAATTCCCATGTGCTGCTGTATGTAAGCATGAGTATATTTAACCAAAGCAATTGCATACTCTCCCTGTTTATCCCTGCCTCTTGTTTCCCAGTTCTGTGTGTTGAATTTTACATTTTAACCTCAATACCTGGCCTTTAGTACTCTAAAGTGCCATGCACATTAATGGTGCAGTGTAAAAGATAGCAACAATCACAATAATGGAAACACTTGTGCGTATGTGCTTTTATTTAGTATTTTTCACATTTTACCTCCCACCTGTATGCCCTTTCTATTGTCCTCCTTAAGCTCAATTTTTAAAAAAATGAGCGGTGAAGGCTATTTGGAGAACTAATAGCCCAATATACCTAGCCCCATAAGCTCAGTGGAGCTTTGATGTTTACTGTGCCAAAGTCCATATTTGTTGTATGCATGGTAGCCCAGCATGTATTCAATTACTCATCCAAAGGGTGTGCTTTTATCATTACAAGTAACACAGCTGTAAAAAGCTGGCTTTATTTCAGTGGACTGTTACCTTTAAATATATTGCCAGAAATTATTAGAAACTTCTTGTCCTGCCAGAGACTACTGAAAACATTCTTCTGAACATTTAGATGTGTGGTGAGGAGGGGCTGGTACTGTGTTACTCACACACAGTGCAACTTTGCAGAGCTTGGTAGCATACATGTCCATCTGAAACTATCCCAAAATGAAACTTGTTAAGCCCTACTCAGACAATTTAGAATTGTGGATGAATAATGTAGTTGGGCTGCACCCACTTTTTCTGTTTCTGATATTCATGTGCTGATATGAAGGCCTGAATACATTCAACAAATATGTATGATTTAGATCAACACCTAGTTGTTGCGAGTGGTCAGTGGGTGCAAATCCACTCCCTCCTCTGTTACATACGATTCACAAATGTCTCAGAAAATGATGAAATCAAGTCATTGCTGGTGGAGGGAGAAAGGAGAGGTAATGCAACTCATGTCTATGAGGTTGCCATGGGTGATGTTGGTCAACGTGTTTCCTTTTTTAAATCCTGAAACTAGATTGGAATTCTTTCAGAGTCAAGTCCCCATCTCACAAGCTGCCTGTTTCACAACTCTGCTATGGCATTGAAAACAGGAACATAGGAAGCTGCCTTCTACCAAGTGAGAGTACTGGTCTAGCTAGCTCAGTACTGTCTGCACTGGCTGGCAGTGCCTCTCCAGGGTTTCAGGTAAAGAGCCACTTCCAGCCCTACCTGGTAATGCCAGGGATTGAACCTGGAGCTTTCTGCATGAAAAGCTCTCCCACCGAGCTGTGGTCCTTTGCCTAAAAGACTAGGTAAAGGTAAAGGGACCCCTGACCGTTAGGTCCAGTCATGGATGACTCTGGGGTTGCTGCGCTCATCTCACTTTACTGGCCGAGGGAGCCGGCATACAGCTTCCGGGTCATGTGGCCAGCATGACTAAGCCACTTCTGGCGAACCAGAGCAGTGCACGGAAATGCCGTTTACCTTCCCACCGGAGCGGTACCTATTTATCTACTTGCACTTTGACATGCTTTTGAACTGCTAGGTTGGCAGGAGCAGGGACAGAGCAACAGGAGCTCATACTGTCATGGGGAGCCAACCTTCTGATCAGCAACCCACAGCGCCACCCGCCTAAAAGACTAAGTAACCACAATTAATTTGAGCCAGGTTCTGGTGAGCCCTGACTCACATTAGGAGGGAAAGTGGAGCCAACAGTGATCAGGTTAAGCAATGCCAGCTTAGACCAACAGATTCCTTTCATTTTATTGTCAGTGAAACTTATCTGATTGGGGCGGGGGGGGGGGGGCGGAGAGACTAGCTCATTTCCAGGCCCATAGCCAAAAGTGTTGTGGTGAGGGGAAGATCTCAGGAGTTGGGAAATCATTGCAAAACACACAACATAAATATGGGTAACCTAATATGTTCAAAACTACTTAATTGTACTGCTTCATATAGAGAAATGGGGTTTAATGCTCCCTGCATGTTTCCTCTTATGTCTCCAACCCTAGCATAGTAACCAACCAAGCCATAGTTGGGCTACATACATACAATATATTTAAAGCACTCCCCAAAGGATCCTGTGGACGGAAGCTTCCCAGCAGAGCTATAGTTCCCAGCACATTTAACAAGCTACGGTTCCCAGGATTCTTGGGGTGGGGAAATGTACTTCAAATGTATGGTGTGTATACAGCTTTACTGACTGAGGCTTGTTAGTCATTGTTTAAGTCCACTTACATCAACAGTTCTATTCCTGAGTGTGACTTAGCTGCATACCTCTTTTAATTTTAAAAATGAAAGCTGAACCTCCTGAGAAGGGATGGTGGTCAGAAATATTCCTGATGAACACATCTCCCTCCAGGCCCCAATTGCATTTCTTAGGAATACTTCTATTGGCTTTTTAACCTTTAAATGTGTCGCCAGATATTATTGGAAATATGCTGATCTGACCTACAGCATGTGTTTGTATGCTTGGTAAGGAGCACTGTGTATTTTAAAGGACGATCTCAGAGATATGGTTGCCAATTTTTTCCTGGCAGAAACTTTAAGAGATGCATGATAGGCACACATTTAACAAGTGTAGCTTTCGCAAGTATGGACAAGGTGGGAAACTGCAGTTTTATTTCTGCCTGTAACAGACTAAGGAAGACAGACAGCAAACCCATCAGTCCCCACTATTTCCCATTTAATTTTGGAAATGTTTGCTCTCATAACTTGTTTGATGCTCCAGGCAAGCATTGATTGGTAAAGAATATTGGCAATTGAGAGGTGAGATGCTCAAGGACCATAAACCTATACAATTCCATTAATTTCAATCAAGCCACCTATGCCAGCAAAGGATTCCTTTTGAAAGGATTCTTGCTATAATCATATGGAGCACTATTATGATGATGAAGACGTTGGGGGGGATGTAAAATTCCATTCTCTCTTAGTTAATTGTTTCATGCATCAATCTATGCATCATAAAAGCCCAAAAAGTGTACATTGCAGTATCTTTACTGCTGTGGTACTGCAGCAGAAGAAGGGAGGGAGGCTGGGTGGTACTTTTGCCTTCAATAGCTTCATGACAAATTCAACAGGCGCTATTTGCTCAAGGCAGTCACTTGCCCCAAACTATCTAGTGAGCTGCATACAGATGGATTGGTGTGTATGCAACCTATGACTGAATGAAGTGGGATTTGAGACCATGGCTCTGCCACTGTTCATAATGCTTTAGTGACAAACTTCAAAATGTGATGGGCATGGGAAGACAAGGCTTGGCTGCATTTCTTTTAAAGAATTCATTTAAAGGAAAGCGTCACATTCAGTCTCCAGCAGTTTAATAGCTCCCCCCTCTCGATACTCTCCCGATTTGTCACCGATTTCAGATCCATCTTGTCACTGAAATGAATGGGATGCCTTTGATGACACGACACAATCTAACACACCAGGGCTTCATAAGTGCCACAGATTATATGGAAGATAAATACCAAACATGCAACTCTGGATGTATGAGAGAGTGAACATTTGAAAGGGTGTGTTAAAATGATCTTGACAAATCAGATGTTGCCTGACAGAAACATCCTTCTCTCTTTACAGGCTTCAAGTGCTTGAACTAGGAAGACAAAGGAGAAGCAGCGACAAAGATTAAGGAAGTCTTATCGCTTGAGTCACTTTTTCAGAAGAGGTGGTTAAAGAATGGCATAATAACCAGGAGTAATTTTGGCAAAATTCTTGCAAACTGGACACCACTAAATCCACATGACAGGATTGCTTTGTCACTATCTTTATCAGCTGCAAATGGTGTGTGTCAGTAACTGGTAATGAATGGCTAATCTCCTGACAGTTGAGTCATTGCTGCTTACTGGGAAGAGAAGGGACAAGGCGTCAGGTTGGTGCAGTGCAAAAGTAGCAGCAGAGCCAATCTACCATTCGCACCATGCTGACCCCTTCACCCTTTTCTCCCTGGTAAGCAGCAGTGACTTGGCTCTCAAGGGATCAGGTGAAAGCTACAATTAGCATCTACTACAGTTAGCAACTGATAAAGATGTAACATTATTTGGTAGCAGCAGTGAAACACTACATCCAAGGTGGGTAACCTGTCACATGGAAAACCATATGCAGCCCAGCCTCATTTTGTGTGGTCCCTGGCTTAATGCCTCCTGAAGTTTCCACTTTCCCTTATCCCATCAGACAGAATCCTGTTCCATCCCATTAATTTCCTTTGTCATCTTCCTGGCTTCATGAAATCTCCCTCTCTCCCTCCATGTAGTTTCAGAACTATACGAAGAGGTAATATTTTATTTTATAGAGTTGGGAGGCATTCAAAATAGTGCTGTGGGCAATGGCTGAAGCAGAATGTCAGGTAGAATAATCCCCCCATCCATGTGCTTTTCTGGGGGTTCTCCCAATCCCTCTGAACTGAGTTTTTTGGAGGCACACAGGAGAGCATAACATTCTGTTATAGCAGAAGTCAGAGGGTGAGGTGGGAAGCAGTGATGTTAGTGGGATGCAAACACACAGCACTGGCTTGGCATGGTTGGTGTATTTGAGCCATGCCAACCTTATGACTGCCTTGCCCTGTACCCTTTGTTTTCCAGTAAGCAGCAGCAGCAGCAGTATGACCAAGTGGAGGTCAGGTGAGACTGGCGACCCATCACACCACCCATTACTGCCTGGAATACTTTGAACTTGAACATGTGCATAGATTGTTTTCATCTTGGCACCATCATTGCATATGTTTAGGCTCCAGGCAAAAACATTCCTTTTCTCCCAGGCCTTTGGATAATTAAACAATCTGACATTTTAAACTCAGGGGTGGTGGTGTCGTTTTTGTTTGTTACCATGTTCTATATTTTTGTATTTATATATTGTAAACCGCCCTCTGATCCCTGGAAGAAGTGACATAGAATTTTTCATCATCATCATCTTGAGCATGGCTATTGGTAGGGAAGAGGTGTATCATGTTTAAGAAACTGTACTATATGTGAACTGTCAGTGAGTTAATTCTGGCTCCTTGAGCAACTTAAAATCAGGTGTCTGTGGTAAGCACTTACCACCATAACAAAAGCCTGTCCTTTTTGGTATGTGTGGAGCTTTCCACTATACACCCAGGTGTATATTTGAGTCCCATCTGTTCTTAAAGTAACACACCACAAGTGAATGACTTTTTGTGACATTACTTGAAGGGAAATCTTGATTATGGTTTATGGTGAAGCTTTGAATGGGCCAGTCCACCTCACTAAGGAGCCAGCTGTTGTTGATTTCTCCATCTCATATCTCTACCAACCAAGGGAGGTTGCGAGTATCATGCTCAAGATATCAAACCAAAGAAAATCAATTGCACTCCATGACTAAAAATGGTAGCTGGAAAACACCCCCTGGTTATATCAAAAATGTCCATCAAATCTACGTATCACTGCTCTGTACTGGAATCTAGTTGCTTACTGGGAAGCAATGAGTCAATTACAAAGGGCTACAAGTCAGGCAAATAAAACAAAAAGACTTCTCAAGCATCAGGACAGCATAACCCAACAGCAACTTTGCACAAAATGATTAGGTCACAGTGTGTGTTCCAAGAGAGAGTTACTTATTTTTCTTCTTAGGTATGTTTGCAAAGTGTATGGGCACATAATACACCGTTACTGAAACAGAAGATGTATTTCCTCTGTGGAACTGCTTCCAAATCATATTAGAGCAGTCTGAACAGCAGAAGCACATGTTCAGAAACCTTCACAATCAAGAGACAGCTGCAGTGTGTGTGTGAGGCATTATATGATGTATTTATCTTTATCTTGAGAGGATAGGGACAGAAATAGATAGATGTGCCCAGGAGGCTAAGAAGAATTGATGTCTTACAGCAGAGGGAACAAGCAGATGGGTTAAAGTTTTGTGGACAATTACATTGGAACAATGGGTAAAAATAGCAAGGAAAGGATAAGATACAGCTGCAGCTCATAACAACAAATTATGCTGGGAAGTGCAATCCCATGTTATTACCTGAATGAATGTGTTCAACTAGTTAATGTAGTGCTTCACTGCTGGTACAGCACAGCCTAATGAATAGTCACATGATAGAAGCCTACTGATTTATATACAGATATGAACATTCATTTATGGCTGAATACCTCCTCCCCCATCCCATGTTCTTTAATCAAAAGAAGCTGTTTTTAATGGCTCAAATCATGGTTATGCCGAGTATTTTTTCCCTAATGCTTTGAGTGTCTTGAACCCCTGCAAATCTGTAGGTTGCATATTGGGCCACAGGTCTATGGTTTCTTTGAAGCCCCTAGCCATTGTACTTCTTAGCAATTTACTTGCTCCTTCTTTTAACAGGTTTGTTTCCATTTCCCTCAGGCTTCTTCAGAGCGATTTTGCCTCACCAGCACATCTTCCGAGCTTATACTGTTATTTCCCCTTTGGCAACCTCACCAGGTGGCAATCAGTAGGGGCTATTGCGGTGAGGCAGAGCTGTGGAATTGCCCTCCTACCCCCAATGTTGCTGCAGCTTACCTGGACAGGGCTCAGCTGAGGCAGGGAAGACTGGTGTGAACACACTGGTGACGGTGTCAGACTGGCTCCAACAATGTTTTGGTGTTTCCCAGCCCTGTCTAGGTAAGCCAGTGGTGGGAGGGCAGCTCCACACCTTTGCCCAGGGCTGTCTTAAGCATATGCGGTGCCAGGGTGCAAAGATCCACCCGGAGCCCCCCCCCCAGGTTACCAAGTCGCAGGCATGCAGGAGGGCGGAGCCAGCCGGCAGCCTCAGTGTCTCCCCTAAACTCGCGGTGCAGAGCCACCCACAGCAGAAGAGACCACCATGGCACTCCAATCGACGGGCGGGCTCTTCCCCGAACTCAACTCTTGGGCCCTGGACTCTCGGCCTGGCGCCCCTGAGAGCCTGGCACCTGGGTGCCTCACACCCCTAGCGCCTATGGGTAAGACGGCCCTGCCTCTGCCCCACCATGCCCACTGATAATAAACTGATACTCAATAACTCCCAGAAACTGCAGTTAGTCCTCAAAAACGTAACTGATAGGCTGCCAACCGGACTGAATGTTGGGGTTGTATCTCACAGGAGTTTAAACAGCTGCACTGGCTTCTGCTCCATTTCTGGGTACAACCAGGACTCTGGAAACAACCATCTCAATAGGATTGGAAGCACTGCAAAGTAGTGCCATGCACCCTGACTCAGACAGCCACTCCAGAAGGATAGCATGGTCAATGGCAGGTGTCAGCAAGCTTTTTCAGCCATGGGCCAGTTCACCATCCCTCAGACCATGTGGTGGGCTGGATTTTATTTTGAAAAAAAATATGAACAAATTCCTATGCCCCACAAATAACCCAGAGATGCATTTTAAATAAAAGCAGACATTCTACTCATGTAAAAACACGCTGATTCCTGGACTGTCCACAGGCAGGATTGAGAAGGTGATTGGGCCGCATCCGGGCCCCGGGCCCTAGGTTGCCTACCTCTGGTCAATGGTATCAAAAACCACCAAGAGGTTGAGGAGAATTAACAAGGACACATTTCCCTTCTCTCTCTCTCAACAGAGGTTATCATAAAGGATGACCAAAGCAATTTCTGTGCCCAAACCAAGCCTAAGCCCCAACTGAACTGCATCTAGAAAATCAGTTTCCTCCCAGAGCGCCTGGGAACAGAAGTCCTACCACAGCTCCTTTCCAAACTGTGGAACTCCCACCCTTGACCATAGTTTCCAAGACCCAGCTAGACAGCTCTATTCTGACAACCTTCTTTAGCAATGAGATGCCTGTGTGGGTTAGGCAGATATGAATACATATGACTTCTGAAGACACATACGCACAGAACTATTGTGTGACCAAATGGTAGGTAGGGGCATGCAGACTGATTAGGGAGGAGGAGGAGGCAATAAATCAATAATTGTATAGCTGTTTGGAGAAGTTGTGAGTAGAGACTATGTGCAACCTCTGTGCACCAATGCTCGCTTATGCTTCATGGAAACATTGTCAGCAAGATCAATATTAAATTCACACAAAATCAAAATGAGCACATGGTAAAGTGCTGCTGCTGACATACCCAGCCATCTGCTGGTTCAGTTTTCCATGATTCACCAACTCTGAAAGTTTGCAATCCTTACAGAAAACTGAGCACACTATTTCAAATTTTGCTGTTGCATTGGCAAGCAGCCTGAAGTTCGCAGAAGAAGGAGGTATATATCAATGTGGTGGATTTGGATAACTTATTCCAATTCTGATGGGAAAAAATTGGGGCTGTGCTTTTAGAATTTGGGTTTTTAGTTGAGAATTGCAAACCAGTTCATAGCTCATGCTCATAACATCCCTTCAGTGTTCTTTTCATGAACCACAATGATTAAAATAAAATACAATGGTACCTCAGGTTACATACGCTTCAGGTTACAGACTCCGCTAACCCAGAAATAGTGCTTCAGGTTAAGAAATTTGCTTCAGGATGAGAACAGAAATTGTTCTCTGGGGGCGCAGCAGCAGCAGCAGGAGGCCCCATTAGCTAAAATGGTTCTTCAGGTTAAGAACAGTTTCAGGTTAAGTACGGACCTCCGGAACGAATTAAGTACTTAACCCGAGGTACCACTGTAAAATGCCGAGATGGCTCAAGCAGTTTACCACTGTCCAGTGCTGAAGTCTTAGTCAGCAATTTGTTTTACCAGAATGCCACTTTGAAAAGAAGTTTGGGGCACAAGACCCCACTGCTACCTCCTAAATTGGCCTGCCAGCAAAACCCATTGCTACTTTTGCCACTCCCTTCACAGCAACTTTCTTTGGGATGTCAAGGGGCCCAGAAGAGGAAGGCAAATCAATTTGAGTATGCAAAGCAGATCCTATCTGCTGAAACTTCAAAAACCTATTTTCTTGGGTCTTTAGCATGTCTTGACTCTTCATGTGAGAGAAATGTTGCTCAAAATATGAAGAAGTAAATTCCATCTAGTAAGCCACTGCTAAAATGCCTCCTCTTCGCCTGGCTCAGTTTGTTAAATGAATCATTCATGCAACTACTCTAATGAGTAGCTTATCCTGAATCATTCACCAGACCAACTTCCCATAGATGAGGCTATAAAATTTGGTCAGGGCAGCATCAGTACC
The DNA here is from genome assembly GCF_027172205.1 of Podarcis raffonei. Taxonomy (NCBI): domain Eukaryota; kingdom Metazoa; phylum Chordata; class Lepidosauria; order Squamata; family Lacertidae; genus Podarcis; species Podarcis raffonei. The sequence continues at coordinate 41,557,121 of NC_070608.1, forward strand.
GCAATGTAACCAAATGGGGACAAAATCATTTGCGTCATTTGGTTGGTTGATTCAAATAATTTCAGCCTTATTTATCCTCCTTACATTTGCCACTTCAAGAATCCCAGGGCAATTGTATTAGATAAAAAACAAGCAAGCTTTTACAGGGTTTGACAGAGTGAGATCTATTATGGAAAGGCAATTGCCCTTGGAAGCAATCAGTGATCTAAACATGAGATGCAGGGTCTCAAGAGTTGTACAAAAAAACCTTTTGGAATTGATTGACAGGAGGAGAACTACCTCGCTAAGCTACAAAATAATGGGGGTCCCTCTTTTGACGATGAACAAAAAACAAAACCCAAACTACGGTAAAAGAGGCCTCTCGGCAGGAATTTGGTTACTGCTCAGTATGAGTTACAAACTAAGTAAGAAGAAAGGAAGGTAATAATAGGCTGTAATAAAGTTCTGGTCTAAGCCCATATTTGTCAGCTTGTTGGCTGACTTGTTAACGAAGATAAAAGTCCTTGAATACCACTGAAACACCAAGCTGGGCAGAAGAAAAGACTCCATCTGAGTTTTCTAAGTAATGTGAACATTTAATCTGGGCAATTTTCTTGCATCTATTAAAATCTTAATACAAATTTGGGGAGGGGCTGTATGTGCTTTGCATGCAGCAGGTCCCGGGTTTGGTCCCCGATATTTCTAGGTAAGGGCTGTGATCAACACCCCACGCACATGTAAAGCACTTCCCCCAAATAATCCTGGGAAATGTAATCTGTTGAAGAACTGCAGGTCTGTGAGGGGAAACTACAGTGGTACGTTTTAAAAGTGGAGTGAATGCACTTTTAATGTATGGTGTGGATCTGCCCTGGGGAAGCCCCCTCTCAATCCCAAAAGAGCCTCTCCCAGTTAGTGTACACAGTGCTGAGCTAGATGGACCAGTGGTCTGATTTGGCATAAGGCATGTGACTTGGGAGTAAGTCCAAAAAGTTTTCCTAAATCCCCAATTCATTTTCAGCATTATAACATTCAAGCAGATTATCAAGAACTGAAGGGTCACAAACCCTTGGCCTACCTGGCAGAAAGTCAGTATGCCAAGTCCACAGTTCAAAGTCTGAGGGTTAAGCCACACAAGCAAGTCCAAGAAATGAGGTTCTGGGTCAACCCAATTAGCCAAGTCCAAAGTCCAGCCGCCAGGATACAGTCCAGGGTCAAACCCAAAGCACAGTCACTTGGAGGTGCAGGATAATCCAAGTCAAAGTCCATCAACATGAGCAGCTGAACAGACACAGGACCTTAGCTCTGCTGCCCGTTTATACTTTGCATGCTGATTGCAGCACCTGGACTTGATGAGGCATGTGACCCTCACCTGTTCTAAGCCTACTCCTGCTGAGGAATCACACACCTCCTCCCACAGCTAACAATCCCCACCTGGTCAGCTAGGGAACTGGACTGTGGGCCCTTGCCTGCCTCAGCTTCCTGGAGCATCCCATCTGCTGGGAGCCTGCCATGTTCATGTAGACAGAAGCCATTCTGGCTCTGGGTCCTGCTGCTCTGGTTTCTGAGCACTTGTCATCCTCCGTTACTCCATAAGTACTTCCTACATTAACCTTTCCTTCCAAATCTCCAGCTTGCCTCAGTGTGTCCCAGTCCTGACTACACTCCTCGCCAGGACCCTCCTCCTCCTCCTCCTCCTCCCCATTATCCTGCCGGTTCATGGCATGAAGTTAAAGACTAGCATGCATGGTGCCTCCATTGTTTATTTGAATGCTTGTACCTAATTGTTTAGCAAGGACTTGTATCAAATACAGCACTAAGAAACCATTCCATCAACAAAAGAGTTTCTGCTTGAGCATTGGGACTCTCCTCCATCTCCTGCCACTGTACACCCACATGCCTTCTCCAAATCTGCTCCAAAGGGTTGGGAGGACACCCAGAACAGATTTAGGGTGCATGCGGTGAGAGGAGAAGGGAAGTCCCATTGCACAAACATAAATCCTTGCACTGACAAGGATGGTTACTTAGTGCTGCATTGGATATAAGCCAGGGTTGATATACTGCTTAATCAATAAAAAAAATCCCTAATCATTTTCCATAAAATGAGGCTGTGCGATTCTAGGGCTCTATAAATATGAAATAGTTATTGGAGACTATTCCAGAAATAGACTGTCCAATTGGCAGAAAACTATGGGTTATTTTTCAGGAATTTCATTACTGAATATGGTTCTGAAATATGGCACTGAACTACATTATACTGCTTTTCAGTGACGAGGGAAGACCTCTTGCAGAACCTGACCATCCTTGTCATTACACCAATGAATCTAATCTATAGTTTGGGATGGGCTGTAGTAGTTCAGTGGTAGAGCATATATGTTGGAGGGAAAAGGTCCTGGGAATGACTCCTAAGCCCTTAAAATCTGTTGACAGTATAACAATTCGATACTGTGCTAGATGGCTCATTGGCCTGTTTCAGTATAAGACAGTTTCCTATGTTGCTATATTTAGATTTGGTTTTGATTTTTTACTCTGCAGTTCTGCAGGCTTGCCGGCTTTTCCTAGTCACTGTCATAATAAAAGCAGCTCTATTCCAGTTGCTCTGAGTATATGTGAAGTGGAATCAGTGTATGCATGCATTCATAAACACCCACACCAAGAATCAAAAGTGGAAAATTCCATTCCACTGAAGGACTTACTATGTCCATCCTTCCACTTATGCAAAGATAACACAGATTTCTAATTAACTTAGCCAGCCCCGTCTTCTGGTATGTTTCTGTGAAAAAGTGAGTCAGCTTCTAAGAAGCATGGCCCAAGGTTGGAATGGATTTCACTGCACATCAGTCCCGGCTAGCCTAGCCAATGGTCAGGGATGATGGGGATTGGAGTCCAACAACATCTGGAGGACCACAGCTTTCCCATCCTTGTTCTACAGACTCTGCTTAGTCATCACCTCAAGCCATCAGTTTGTTGTCCTTAACTGGGACAGTCAATGTGGAACTCTGAGCATCCATTAAAATGCCTCCCTGATACCCTCTTTTGCGCTGCTCTTCACCTAAAACTTCCCTTTCAAATCTGAGCAGAAAAAGTTTTCTGTCCCCTTTCTTCCTGGGCGGTTCTGGTTCCACATCATAGGATGGGAATGAGCAGAAAGGGGGACTCTCAACTGCTCCTATGAGCTATGCATGAATTCATCGTAAAGCACATGTTTTGTATGCAAAAAGTTCCAGGTTCAATTTGCGGCATCTCCAGGTAGAGCCTGGAAAGACTCCTGGACTTAAGAACCTCCCATGTGACATGGTTGGTTGGTTGGTTGGCATCCATCTGTCTTGGGAGACAATGGAAGAGTGTGCCTTAGGGGGTGAAGCCAAACCATTCATGAGTTACAGAGCCTGCTGTGGCTGCAAAGACTGATATAGGAGAGACATATTTTGCTGCAGGTGGGGCAGGTGAAGGCATCCAGTTGTGCTGATGCAGGTGCCCCATGGCATTTCTTGATCTGCCTTTGGGCCTGGTACCTGAAGCCAGTTCCCTGTAGAGCATGTCCTTGGGGGTCCTGCCATCTTCCATTCTGTGGACATGACCAAGCCATTGTAGACGTCGCTGAGACAGGAGTGTAAACATGCTGGTAAATGGGGCTTGGGAGAGCACATAATTGTCCTGCCATGTGATGCCCAAAATCTTCCTGGCACAGTGCATGTGGAAGGTGCTGAGGCACCACTCCTGGCAAGTGTAAGTTGCCCATGACTCATTTCCATAAAAGGCATGGGATAAACAATTGCTTAGATGATTGTGGGAGAATGGTAAGAATAGAGGCTTGCCAACAATCGCTTGCATAATCTTCGAAGGATACCAAAAGAGTACCAGCCTCCCCACTCCCCGCTTCTTTTCCTATTCAGTATGGGAATTTCCAGAAACAGCCAGAATTATTGTCTTGTCAGTTCGAGGCAATCTATTTTCACCCAGCATATTTGTAAAGAATTCCCATTTGTTTACAAATTGGTACTCCACTCTTATCATCAGAGGATAATGTAACTTGCCATCTTTCATCTGTCTTCATTTGCTTGATGGATGGCGGTAGTATCTGTGGGATGCTGCTCATATTGACCCCAAGGCAGCTGATATTTTTATTTACATTATGTACTTTTATTCACTTATTTGATAGGTACAACAACCTGTAATGAATGAAGTTCAAAATAACACACTTGAGTAGTATAGTTGACTGGCTCAGATACAATAAGTGTAATTCTGGAAGGTTTTGTGTTCTCCTGTCACTTTTACCTTTGTGCTGATCAAATAAAATCAAATGCTTGTTCATCAACAGAATATGCTTTCCACAAATGCTTCCAGACCACTCATCAGATGGAACATGGCTGTTTTACTAATGTTTTACAGGTTAAGCTTTGTGGAATATATTCTTTCATGCTGAACGTACAGATGCCTTTGGGAGTTTTCTAGAGCCAATTATATTTCCTAATCCTCTTCATCCCTACTTTGGGGACTTCTGGAACTCAAGTCAGTGCAATTAGCATTGCTAAACTTTGAAGAAAATAACCTTCTACTGTATTTTTCATGATCAATTTGAGATAATGATACTTTTCATATCCTAGACTTGTTCTCTGTCTCTGTTTTGCAAGTGTTATTCAAGCAATGCTTCCACCCAAAAGTTAATATATTTGATATACAGGATAAGAGAAAGATAAGTTAATCTTAAGGCAGTGAGACACAAGCATAACAATGTACAATTTATTTACAGGGAATCCAGAGCTGGTCTTAGTTCAGCATCTGAAACTAGATTCGAATGACATCCTGCTATTTTTCTCTTCTCTTCTCTTTTCTTCTTTCCTTTCCTTTCCTTTCCTTTCCTTTCCTTTTCTTGTCAATGACCCACAGAGATGGAGCTTGGAGGCAGGGAAATTGCGCCCCTCTCTGAAATCAGAACCTCATGGTACTTTTTTCATAAAAACCTGGTTCTGTAGGAGTCTTGTCAAATAGCTGCAAAGCATGACCAGCCTTTAAGTATTATCTGTGATGAGAAATGCAACACATAGACCAATCTGCTCTTCAGGGAAATAAGATAAGGTGCAACTACTGCTGCACCAGAACATCACCATGCCTGGTTGCAACAGGTAAGCACAAGAGAGTAGCACGGTCATCCTGATAGCAATCACCATCACCAGGTAGATGCAGCCACCAATAACAAAGCTATTTACATGACACAGAAAGGGTACAGAAGAGCATTGCATGACTGGATGGGAATAAGCCTGAGAAGATCATCTACATTTAGATACGTATGTAGACCTTGCAAGTTGTGCAATTGCAATTTCTCAAGAAAGGCATATGCTCACATGAATCATGGTGAATGTGTGGACCACCTCACATGGTGTCATACTGGCTCAAACAAATGGCACCCCCATGTGAGTTTCTGTGAACCACAAGCTCAGAGGTGGACCCACATGCTCCTAATGTATGTGTAGGCCTTGAGGTATATGAACTGACACATTGCCAGGAACTTCTGGGGCTAGAACCAGGAACTTTCGGTTCTTTCTGCTGATGCTTCAGATGAGTCACAGAACTGCAGTTTGAAGCATCTTCCTAACAATAGGATCTAGACTGGTCATATGTACCCAAGATGACCACTAGGCCCTGCCCTCTGTTTGGAATGGGATTTTGTTGAATATCAAGGTGATCCTGGCTTTGGTAAACTACTGTGGGATATTTAGATCTGATTTCCTGGCTTGTTCCTTGAGTCTGATTCCTGGCTTGGGAATTTGGATCTGACCCCCTAGTAAATCTCCTGACTCCAAGCTCCCAGCTCACCACTTATTAGCTGCCTATAGCTCTACCCTGGTACATTTAGCATGCCATCCTATGTATGCTTACTAGGGTGCAAACTCTAATAAACTGTGTGGGACTTACTTTCTCTGAATAAACTTGAATAGGAATGAATCATCAAGACACAATTATGAATGTAGTTCAGACTGGGCTGTAAGTATTCCTATTTGGAAGCAAACATAATTGAGCCGAAACATGTTTTCTTTTAAGTAAATGTGATTAGGACTGAGGTATATATGTAAGGCATTTTATTTTAAAATATTAAAGCTCCATGAATATTTGGTACTTATAAGTTATTCTGAAGAATTGTAGTTTTGTGGTCTACTCTGTAGAACCACTTAAGAGTAATTGATTGCTATGGATGTTCCATTGCCAAGATCTGGTATGTCAGATGTGATTGATTACACATTTCACTTAAAGTCCCACACAAATGAAATCAAAGCAGATCAGAGGTTGACTATTCTTAGAAAAGTCCAGTGGATCCTTTCCTTGGAGTGCCTAGCTTAAAATAATAATCTTTAAATAGAAAGGAATGATGGCCAAGCAAGGGTTTAATTTTTGTCAAAGTAGAAAAGTATGCATAATTGGGCTTCCAGTTCTTGGAAGGCTAATGTCTTCCACCATTGCACATATACTGCCAAGAACACATATTTTCTCAACAAAGATGAATTATGTGTATGTTTAAATTACATCTGACCTGAGCAGCTGTGCCCATTCCTTCCTCTGCATTCCATGAGACTGGTCACAATAGATATACAGATATACTCACCCTTAACACCTGCATTCTCAGAGGCAAATGGCATGACATTTCACTATCAGAAAACTTTCTACATTGTGCCTTATGATTACAAAGCAGCATACAGATTTAAATGAAACATGGAGCCCCCACATCAATAGAGCATCCATTAAGGATAAAAAAAACCCAGCTGTAGGTCATGGCTCAAGGAATCCCCTCTCATTGTTCAGCTCCTCAGATTCATCTGGTGACAGATTTATGCAAGGGAAGTTATATTTTCCTTACACAACATTTGTACCTATCATTGAGCACAAAGGAACTACAAGCCTCATATGGAAGATCATTGCATGTCAACTCATAGAAATACAGAGATCATAATGCACAGTGTTACATCATGATATACATCAGTGTCCGTACTGGCTGGTTTATATACCAGGAACCAAAAATGCACAAATGAGTCTGAAAAGTCCAGGCATAGGCAAACTTGGCACTCCAGCTGTTTTGGGACTGCAACTCCCATCATCCCTAGCTAACAGGACCAGTGGGCAGGGATGATGGGAATTGTAGTCTCAAAACATCTGGAGGGCCGAGTTTGCCTATGCCTGGAAAAGTCCTTTGGCTTTTTTGGAAGAAGAGGTATTTTATTTATAAGCTCAGAAGGAGAGGCAAGTGAATGGGTTATTGCCGGGTAGTCATATGGCGTAAATTTGTCTCTGGCCAGACTAAGATAGTGGGTGGCTGCAGTGATGACTGGTAACCATTGAGTCTGGTGGGACAGAAGGTGGGGAGAAACCAACAGTGATGGAAGCAGAACCAATGAGAGGCAGAGCGGACTAATTCTAGTTTTGTCTCCATCCTCTTCACTGCTGGGTTCTACGAGGGTAACACTCAGACAACGGCCATATCTGCACCATAAATAAAAAATATATAAAATAAATATAATAAACCTTTATTGTCACTACACCACCTGTATGCAGTGAAATTAAACGAACCCCCCCCATACAGTACACTCAGTCTTGTTCGTGCTCTGTGTGCTTGTCGGAAGTCAATTGCACCACTATTTTTATAACCATACCTTTAAAGCATGATTACCACTTCAACAGTCATGGCTTCTCCCAAAGAAACTTGGGAACTGTAGCTTGTAAAAAGTGGTAATAATTGTTAAGAAACCCCTACTCTCCTCAAAGAGATATGATTTCCGGTGAAGAGGGATTGGTTGTTAAACCACTCTGGGAATTGTAGTTCTTTGAATGGAATAGGGGTCTCCTAGCAACCCTCTGCATCCTTAAACAACAGTTCCCAGGATTCTTTGGCAGACGCCAGGACTATTGAAGTGGTATGATGCTGCTTTAAATGTCTTATGCAGATGCACCCTAAGGAGCAGGAAGCTGCCAGCCTGTGGCACACTCCACGGACTCCACAGGCAGTTGGGCCAGGCTGGGGGGCCAATGGAGGTTGGTGGGTCTGTGCCCCATTAGCCCCAGCAGACCAGCCTCCACTGAGTGGCTGGGGTCTCACTGGTACTGCACTTTGCAGCACATCCAGGGGATGGAAGGGGCAGGAGATCCAGGGCCTAGTGCAAAAGACCCAGGCCCCCCAGACCGCTCCCTAATAATACCTATGGGGTAGAGGCAGCAATGGGGTGGAGGAGGGTTGTAGAAGGAGGGACCCAAGTGGCACTGTGGTCTAAACCACTGAGCATCTTGGGCTTGGCGATCAGAAGATTGGTGGTTGAATCCCCGCAACAGGGTTAGCTCCCATTGCTCTGTCCCAGCTTCTGCCAACCTAGCCATTTGAAAGCACACCAGTACAAGTAGATAAATAGGCACCGCTCCAGCGGGAAGGTAAATGGTGTTTCCATCCACTCTGGCACTCATTATGGTGTCCCGTTGCCAGAAGTGGTTTAGTCATGCTGGCCACATGGCTAGGAAAGTTGTCTGTGGACAAACGCTTGCTCCCTTGGCCTGAAGCCACACCCCACAGTTGCCTTTGACTGGAATTAACCATCCACAAGGAGGGCCCCCCAGTAAGAGCATCTTGTCTGAGGTGTATGAATAAAAGCTTGATTGCTTGATTGCTTGATTGATTTCATTCTGCAAGAGGGAAATAAAAGACATGTTCACTTCATCCATCCATTATGGTGCAGACACACTTTTACACATTTCTGGCTCCTCTGCCTTGTGGCAGAATCTGGATTACTTTTATGACTTCTTAACTTCAGAGTGGAAGAGGCCTTGAATCCCCACATGTGACTAAAGGTTATGCACTGAGAGGACCTGAGGCAACATCCATTCTGGTGGCAGCTGTCACATCCAAATGCCTGGCGGTACAGGGCTATTCGCAGAATACTGCATATATTGTCAAGGACTGTCAAACGCTGTGAAAGGTGCTGCAGTCAGAACTGGAGAATTAATGGGGACAAAGGAAAGCCGGTCCAATCTTTCTGCAACTGTTTGCATTATTTTTTTAAAAAAACCATGGATTATTATTATTCTAGTGCTTTAATGGTCATTTCGCCAAATATGAACATTTGTAATGCAACTGCCTAATATATACTAATTTTTGCAAGCATTTCCCCAAATTCTGAAGCATTTTGTGTTTTATTTTAGCTATGCATTTTTATGCACATTCTCCCTCAATAGGCACATTTTTGTACACATTTTTGGGTAGGAGAACTGCATTGCAAAATTTGGAAATTTGAAGTACCGGTATATCTGCATTTTTGTTCACATGTTTTCAGAAGTGTGAATTAGGTAGTTTTGCATTAAAATGCAGAATGAACTCAATGTCTTCCCCGTCCCTAATGTGCAGGCTTCTCTGTGTTCACAACAGAAGCCAAATACTTTACTTAAAAAGTAGAAAATATGTTCAATAAGTATTTCACAAATTGTATGTTTTCTGATTAATTACTTTTCCTATATGTCAGAGCCCATATAAAGGGTATCTTTATCCAAATATCTGCAAAACTAAATAAATGACATATGACAGCTCAACAGTATAGCCCGGAGGGGATGTGATGGGAGACGTGTCTCATGGTTGCCTCTGAGCTCTCTTCTTCAGACCAGAAGTGAGAGACACCTGAGAACAAGGACTCTTGAGTGGGAGGAGGGGGGTGGGACTAAGCGACAGAGCCCACTTGGTGAAGTACCTTCTGGGACTTTGGATGTGCCAGGACCAGAGGAGGTGGGAGACCCAGGAGCTGCCCCTTCACAGTCTGTGGAGGATGAGTGAGTCTCAGGAGCCCACCTTGCTGGGCCAGAGCAGGAGAGTATAGACGAGGAGCCATGCCCAGTAACATTTCCCAGGGAGAGGTAGCATAGCAAAAGAAGGAATGAGACGTGTGCCTCACCTCTCAGGAGCAGTGCCCATTATCAGGCCAAGGAAAGGGATTCCCATGACTGAGCTTTCTCAAAAGCTTGGTAGGTAGGTAGGAGAACTTGTTGGGGCAATGCCACTGTTTCCATGCAGCCTTAGCATTCTTGTTACTTGTGAACTCTGCCCCTTGCACCCAAACCAAACTCATTCCTGCTAGCCTTTCAGCTTGCAAGAGCTCCTGGATTGTACCTGGATCTTCCATGCCTCGGAGTCTGTATTGCTAAGCTGCTTCAATAAAGTATAGGATTGTGCCTTTAATCACTCAGTTAAATCACAAGTACTGGCAGACTTCCCTGGGAAGGTTATTAAAAACTGAAGAGGGAGGCCCTATTATATAAATTTCCACAGGCCTATGACACCCAGAGAAGGACCACTTCTGTAGTTTTTACTGGGTAAGGGTATCCATCAGTATCTCACTCAGTTCCTATGTTAATAAAGTCCATCTGATCAAACTACTAGATGTCCAAAAAATGCAACATGAAATACGACTCTTGCTGCAAACGTTTTTGCCCCTTTCTCTTGTCACTGAAATCAGTCAAGATGTGTCCCATATCTGAAAATCATACACTGCAAATCAGAATAGGCATACATTATTGGCTCCTAAGGCATGCAGAGGCATGCTAGACATTTTGGTAATGTGATATCTACCCAGCTGAAAGGTCTTCTTCAAAGAGACAGCACCACAGCCATACACACATAAACAGCTGATCATTTTTTACGGTGAGATTTCCATCCTTTTCTAGGGTTGCAGAAAGGCAGTGGAGTAGAAGCCAGGAGTTGACAGCACAATTTTTTACCAGATTAGAAAAGGCAACAAATATTAACAATCAATGCTTTCTGGTGCCCAGAAGGCACAAGGATATTAAGAGCATCATTGCCCCAGCTATTGATTCCAATAACGTGCAAGCTTACAGCACTAGATATAGGAGCTCTGCCGGATGTTAGGGCTCTCTCTAGATTTAATAATAGCAGAGCTGCAGCTGTAAACAGCAGCTCAGCAGTCAGTTTCAATTAAAGAAAACTGTAATGAGAACTGAAACTTCAGGATTTCCCCTGTTGGTTTTTCAGCGAGAAAGAAAAAAAGATATCTAGATAAATCAGACCTACTCTTACTTTGTTTTTTAATTATTATTAATTAGGATGCTCAGGTGAAGAACAGTAAATCTTTATTAGCTGAAGCAGAAGCTTGAGAAAGGCTGGCATTTTATTTTGCATTGATTAAGCAATATTCACAAACTGATCCAGCACCCTCATGTGAAGGATATTGTAAGTGAGCACCTAGGGAATTTTGTGTGAATTATTGTGTGAATTATTGTGGCAGCTAAGGCCATAGATCTATAAAAGCAGTCCACTGTGAAAGCAAACAGCAGAGGCTCTGAAAGGCAAGGGCAGCACACTGCCATAAACAGTTACTTTTATCTGAAGGAAAAGGACTAGTGGCTTTTAAAGGTCGACAGTTCCAAACCTTGCAGAAAGCAAACCATCTGCATGTGATTAGGGCAAGATTTGTTTTCTTTTGGACCATACATAGAAGTGTGCATGTCATACGTAGAAGGATACAGTGAGTGCATAGCACGAACCTATCAGCTTACAGCATGGCTTTCGAATTAATCAAACCTCACTTTAAGTCCTGATCTTACACAGATATTATTATCCTGTGAGCCTAGACAAAATATTCACAAGATCATTTCACCTGGATGATTTTCCCCTTGAGGTTCTTTAATCCATTCTCTACACTTTCAGTTTCGGGGGGGGGGTGCTCCAAAGGTGGAGCTTCTGAAAATTATTCCACAGTAAAGTTTAAAAAGGACGAATTCTGATGGTGTGCATACAGAATTAATTATATGAACTAGTACAAGGATAGGTTTAAGCAATATGATATGGTATCATACTTGCAAGAATATGATGATTTAAAAGAATATATCCTTATATAAGGATTCCTTACATAAGGATTATGACCATTACATAATATTTTCAAGTTTGGCAAAAATATAGGACCAGGTTGAGCCTGTGACTGTTCTGTTTCTGCTGCAAAGCAAATAAACAGAAATGACATGGATGGTGGCGTTTTGCATGGTGGGGAGCAAGGATAACTGTTTTGAAGGAACTTTCTGAAAATGTTGTTGTCTTTACCTTATCACTACATATAAATGAGAATGAATACCAATTTCTGGGAACCACAAGTGGGAAGATGCTATTATACTTGAGTCTTTCTCCATTGTTTCAATACACATCCACATTGCACCAGTTGTAACACTGTTTGTCTTGCATTTTTGCAAAGCTTCAAGAGCTGCATAAAAGGGTGCCAATCCCACAGGGGAGCAGGCGGAGTCCCACTGCTAACTGATGCTGGTAGTTCAACACACACACACACACACACACACACACACACACACACACACTATAGAATTGTTGGGAGAGTGACAGGTTACCTATGGAGAGAAAAGATAAGCAAAGGGAGAGCAGTGAGTATTGATTGGCAGCTGCAACATGCAGGTTCCAATGTGACTTGGGGAGCAAATGACACAGGGAGTATTGTCACTTAGGATCTCTGGCAATCCTCGTGCTTCATCTAGGGAGGGACGAGGATTTCTGGAATTAGTACTCAGAGGTTTTCTTGCTGTGGCAGCAGCAAGTGTATGGCTTCTTTTCTTCAGCAGTCTACTGCCGTTTTCTTTCCCAGATTCAGTGTTGTCCCAGGATGCTGTGATTGCCCTGACATGGTATCATTCTAGGACACGGTGGAGCTGGAGAAAGTCACATCGAACACCAAGACACAGCTCCCAGCAGAGACAAGGATGGGCTGGGACTTAATACTGGATTTCATGCTCAGCAGACACCCATTTTACACTTATATTATATAAGCCTCTGCACTGCTTATGCTATCTGCAAATTTTGCATCTGTGTAATTTTGCTGCATAAATGGAATTAAGCCTTTTGTATGTGTGTATTTAACTTCACGCGTCAAATGTTCATAACTGCTATAGAAAGAGTCCTTTAAATTCTTAACAGCACAAGTAGCTGAGAGTTTTCAGTGTACATTATTTGAATTGTTTCTGTTTATGAATCTGTGAGCCATCTAGTGGAGTTAATTTTTGTCATTGTCAGAAGTTCCTTTGGTACAATATCCTAACAGAACTATTTGAACACAGGAACTGTGCCTCATCTGTTTGTTCAGAAAATCCTGGAGAGCATGGCTATCCTCATGTGGACTTCAGAATGGACAGCAAAATCCAGTTGATTACAGCACAATTCTGGTGTATGGTTACTACTTGGAAGTAAGAGTTCAGTGGCTTACTTTGTAACCTAAGGCTGCGATCCTGTGAAATTTACCAACTATTACATTTGACATCCCAGGCCACAATGTTCTTTCTCCTGAGGTTAAATGAACATACTCTATAGCCCTACAAGATATGTAAAGGAAATAAAATTTAACATTTTTGTGCTTTCCTAAATATTCCCTTTTCTGTTCCTCACAATATATGTAGAAATGAATTGCAATTGTGGCATATTTTGAGAATTGATCTAAAATTTGGGAGGCATATGACTGTTGCTGAGTCTCACCTTTGAAAAAACTTTACTGCTTATTCCCTCCATTAGTCTTACGCAACAAGTTTTCCAGATGTTTCCAAAGTACCTGATCATGCACAGAGTGCAATATTGTGGGTACTTATAGTGGTTCTGTCCACTCCTCTACTCTCTAATTGCTCCCTGATTTTCTCTTTCTGAAGTTCAGTTTTCTCCCTCCGGGTGGGTAGGTAAGTGAAAATTAGATGGCCCATGTAAGGAACCACAGTTAGACCCACTCAGTGGCAACAGCAGCATTCTGGTTTCAAGAATACTAATACTAATACTACTAATAATACTAATAATTTTTATTATTTATATCCCGCCCATCTGGCTGGGTTTCCCTAGCCACTCTGGGCGGCTTACAGCATATATAAAAATACAACAAAACATCAAACATTAAAAGACAGAATATCCTATACAGGCAACAAATGAACCAATCAATCAATAAAAACCAATAAAAACACTAAGAACAATAACAATAACAACAACAGTAAAGTTTACAGTTATACCCAAATTAAAATAACCGCTAAACCCAACTAAACATTTAACCTGTCAAAACAAAACAGAGGAACCAAAAATGGAACCGTTTAAAACATTTTAGCCGGTTGCCCCAACCCAAGAGTTGTTCCAGCAATGTCCCAGTGGCTTCCCAGGAGCCTCTTTTAGCTGTTCAGAGTGAGTGTGGGCCCCACCCCCCAGGCCAGGTGGAAATGGGCCTCGCAACACGGAACAGTTCTTCATTCCACCACTCATGGCAGGCCAATATTTGCAAGGGGCACAGTCAGGGCCAGGTGATCAGTTCTGCCTACCTGGTTCCTGCTGAGCACAGGATCATCATGGGCTTCTGAAATCTTATGCTCTGAATGTGTTCTCTTGGCAGTGGAGACAGACAGAAAAGGGTTTCCCTGCTTAGGGAATCACTGACCCCCAATTTGAGGAATATGACCCACAACTGATGTTGAAAAATGTGTAATCTTAAATAGGATTACGTATTTGTCAGATAATTTTACTATAAAATGCCATATGATTTTACTATAAAATATCTGTAGTTGTGTACGTTTTGGTCCGTGGTTTTCAAAGAAATTGCAATCACTAGGGAGACAATTCAGTCTCTCTCTCTCTCTCTCTCTCTCTCTCTCTCTCTCTCTCTCTTTCTTCTTCTTTCTTCTTCTTCTTCTTCTTCTTCTTCTTCTTCTTCTTCTTCTTCTTCTTTTTTGACATAATGATCTAGTAATCTTTTTCTTGGTTGCTGCATGCTTTTCCATCATACAGAAATTGAAAACATTACAGGACTTTGACCTTATGCTTTGGTACAAGCACTTTGGGAATATTGCTATTTTGGAAAAAGTTACACTCCATCTTTGAACATTGCAAGGCGCGGTTACGCCGGAAACTTTTTATGCTATCTGGTAGAATTTTATTTTGTACCAAACAGCACTTACAACAACAACAACAACTTCCCATGAGATCTGGAACACTTGAGTTAACTTTTCTTTGCCACAGAATACAATATGTGATTTGCGCCATCCATTTTTCCTATGCTTCCTTATTGTTTTTGTTTTCCTTTCTTTTTCTTTGTGAAATATTGTTGCATCAAAAGAAATAAAAATATTTTTTTTAAATAAATAAATAAGACTTTCCTTTGTTTGAAATTGTGCACTAAAATTCTGTATCTGTTTGGATCCCCTTCTAAATGAATTATGCATTCTCTATCCACAAGCAATGCACTAAAAGTGAAGTCATGGTGTGTTTCTATTTTAAGTCGGTTGAGATATTAGTCAATTACCGTATATCACTAGACCCATAGGATGATCTGCCAGGGCTGGTTTCCCAGTACTTACTTCATATTTGTAATGGGGCTCAAAGCCAGCATTTCAAGGTCATAGCACTGGGCTCCTTCAGAGTTAGTTTTTTGAAGATATCATTCCACACTATGCATGCAAGTATAACTGAGAAGAGGTGACCTAGATATCTCCCAGAGAAGAGGTGTTCTCAGCAATGCTTCTAAGAAGCAGGTTGAAGGAATGTCCATCTTCTCCAGGAATACACATACGATCCTTCTCACATTACATTGTGCAGTTGGGCATGATCTAACTGAAAAATGTTAAGTTGTGGGTGAACATATCAGACGACACAGCGATTCTTCAAACAGCTCTTATTTATTCACAGGCCAGAACAGAACTGAACTGAAGGGTTCAGCCAGCCTGCTTATATAGAGCTCCACTAGAACGCAACAGTAACCATTTTCTGTAACAATCTAATCATTTAACGTCACTTTCGATCCCTTATTTGCATATGTGGACCTGAACTATCTGCAGTATCCCCCTGCTGGCCCAGGGTGAGAACTTCAGTACATAACAAAAAAGGTGATTAATGGTGAAGAAATTACAATTGCATCTTTCCATTTGAATGTAAGTTTCCATTTCAACTTGACAAGAGTATTACGACTCTCTCTCTCTCTCTCTCTCTCTCTCTCTCTCTCTCTCTCTCTCTCTGTGTGTGTGTGTGTGTGTGTATACATCAACTTAGTGCAGCTGGGAAATAAGTGTTGATAATATTTTCTCATGTTCCCGAGCCATTGTATGTGTACCTAGTAGTACATTTTGCTATATTTTGGAACATGTGAATAGATTTATAATAGATCCTTGCAAAAATTGACTAAACACAAAATTGGTCTTTAATAGGACATAAGTATATTTTAAAAATAGCTCCATTTGCTCATTTACATTACTCAGCAAAAAGTTTTCATCATCTTCCCAAGGAGTCTAGCATTGTTATTTAAATACTTGGGCAGAAATCAGTAGTTTAAAAGCTGAGCACAGAAGGGACACATTTCCATTAAAAAAACCAAAATACAACAACTCTGAGCTTTGATTCAGAAATAGTAACAAGG
This sequence comes from Podarcis raffonei, assembly GCF_027172205.1. Lineage (NCBI taxonomy): Eukaryota > Metazoa > Chordata > Lepidosauria > Squamata > Lacertidae > Podarcis > Podarcis raffonei. The sequence continues at coordinate 41,573,503 of NC_070608.1, forward strand.
AAATGGAGAAATGTCTTTATCTTAACTTCACAGTCATCATTAATTATCTGCTCTAATGTAGTGTTATTCTGCTGAATTAAATTCTCATCAGGCTGAAAATGCATTCCAATTCATGAACAAAACTGCAAATTCTAAATACCATACTTTCAACAGGGAGCTGGTTTCCCCCGCAGGATCCTTCTTCTTAATGGCCAATCTTGGCAACCTTTAGCAGAGTACACTTTAACATAAATGGAATATTCTGAAGAAATACCATTTTAGAATATTATATAGAAGTGCTTTGTAAGATCTTGTGAACCACTGATGGATGATGAAGTAAATGCTGCAATCCTATACACATGTTTAACATGGAGTAAGCACAACTGAACTCAATGAGGCTTATGTCAGGGTTGAAATACATAGGACTGCACTGTTAGTCTACAAGAAAAAATGTGTTGCAGAAATAGCAAATTCTATAAGTCCTTTACATAATGTGACACTTGCTGTCCATAGTAGATTTAGGAGTCCTGCAAGACACACATTCCAATAATTTATGTGCATGTATGCATGCCTTATCTTGCTCTGTGTAAAACAAAATCTCTGACCCATATTTTCCATCAAAATGAATCCCAACTAGCTATGTGATACTTTTTCCTTGAAGGTTTATTATTATTATTATTATTATTATTATTATTAGCATTTTAAACATTTGTTTTAAATATATAAATTGCTTTTATCATATGAAAAGCAGCATGCAAAAATAATAAAATATATAGATTGTGATCATCTATATTCTTCTCAGAGTAGACACATTGAAATTAATGAACATATGTTAGACATGTCTGTTAACTTCAGTGTGTCTACTTGGAGTAGGCTTAGCTTTGAATACCACCCAATATTCTTCACAAATAAACTGGAATGATGCAAATTGTCAACAAGATTGACACAAAAGCATTTCCTGTTTTCTGTACATCTGAGACAGACGGATGCAAAAAATAACCTCTGACAAACTGCAAAAAAACCTGATTCATTAATTTATTCAATACCTTTTATGCTGTACCTTTCAAATATATCATACCAATGCTATGCTTTCTTATGTTTCCTCTAACTCTATCATAAGGTAAGGATATAAACCCAAGAAACCAATATGATATAATGAGTATAATCTTGTCATTGTCTTTTAAGACAAACCCAAATTTACCTCCATTTTGAGTTGTACCTTCAACAGTCTGTTATGGTGCTATGGGGCATTATTATTAGAAGTGGTTGCAAAATAGAAAAGGGGGGCGGTGTTAGAGTAGCTACTGGACTCATCCTGGCATCATGATTCATGGCCAACCTTGTGGTCATCAGTAAAATAAGTCATCTGGTCTCAATTCAGTTCCCTGAAGCCATTAGTTTGCAGCACGAAAACTATCACATAGAAAGACAGTCACTGCAGAGGAAATGACTAGGATCAAGCAAGCATGAAGACTGAATAATCGGTGGAGATGATGGTTTAGCCAGTTCAAGAAGAAGGTCATCTGTAAGGCAAGCTTGCTTTATATAACTGCCTGCTGCTCAATCAGAGGACAGATAGAGGCATTCAATTTCCAGTGTTTCTACTGTCATAAGCAAGGTTTTTTTCTCTCTGAAATAGATATGTATGTCCCTCCCTCCAATTTCCAGCATTTCCTATTCATGGAAGAAACTGCTGCATGCTTCCTTAGGTATCCAAAACTACACTGACCACATGAGTAGGTCACTCATGTAACCACTTATTATTTGCTGATTCAACAGCAGCTGTTCTTAACTGACCACAAATTCATAAGGCAATCTCTTCTGGATTGGACCAAAGGGCTATCTAGCCCAGAATTTTCTTTCTCATAGTAGCCAACCAGATCTCTGTGGGAAGCTCACAAGCAGAACATGAGTGGAAAATCCCTCTGCTGTTGTACTCCACCCCCCCCCCCAGCTACTCACAAGCATGCTGCCTCTGCTCTGGGAGATAGCATATGGTCATCATGATTACTTAATTCAACTCTTTGTTTAAATATTTGTGTCCTTTCGGAACAAGCGTCACCACAAGGTGGTGTACCAAAAGCCATATAAAGCATTTAAGACCAACAATTGGAAACCTATCATTTTGAAATTTTAAAATCTATAATTTTACAGAGTTTTGTAGTGATCAAGGTGTTGGGACTATGATCTGGGAGGCCAGGGTTCAAATCCCACCACAGCCACGAAGCTCATAGGATTACCTTGGACCAGTCACTGTGTCTCAGCCTAACCATATTAACTGGCATATTGTCCATACTCACTGTTATGTATTCAGTGGTCTGTGTTGCCTGAGATTGAGTCTGGACTAAGGATTCTGAGCCCTGTGTTCTGATTCGATACATCATATCCAATCACAGAACATTTCGGGATTTGGGCCTCTGCCATTGGCCCTTAAACTCTGAGTCATGATTCGCAGCTTGGAAGTTTAGATAGCCAATCATGTTGGGAGTGGGAGTGGCCCAGGCCTTCAGTCATGGCATTCACTGGGTGACCTGGGGCCTCTCCCTCAGTTATCCTTACAGTTGTGATGATAAAATTGGGGGAGATGTTGCAGCCATGAGCTCTTTGGAGAAAGGATGAAATAAATAAATACATTTGTTGATGTGGGAGGTTGTGTGGTTTAATGCATAGAACATCTCGCCTTAAAACAGTAAGTCATACTAAATGCAAGTCCTTTTCTAGTCTGTAATTCTGCATTAGAAAAGTTTATAAGGCATTATTCAAAATCAAGCAATCAGCGTTTAAAGTATTTTAGAAGCTAAATGAGAAAAAAAACCCTCTTTGTAATAAGATATTATTTCACCATTGTGGAAACCTTATCTCCAGAATATCCATGTTTGCATTTAATAAGCTTATCCTGCTTTGTTTCCTCTGCCGGCTGGAGCTCACAAAAGAAGCACCACATGGTGGCACTCTGGTTGTGTTCCAATTAATGACCACTTCCTTTCAGAGAAACAAATTCCTTACCGCACAGGCAAAAGCAAACCCATTATCCCTCTAGAGCATCTTGCGAGGTCTTTGGGAAACACTTTACTTAAGCTTGTTTTCTCGGTCTCCCATCGTGCGCCTTCTCAGGGTAGCAAAAGTTCTTTGCTCTGCTGCCAGCCGCGGCAGCTGCTGGTGCTGAATGAGAAGCCACAGCAGCACTTCCAACCGTAGTGCCTTTCCAATGTTGAACAACAGGAGATGGCTTTAATGAAGCCCAGAGTCCCTCCCCCTGCGTTTTGATTTCTCTCCTCTGTTTCTCTCCAAACAAAACTAGTCCTGTACCATTGACAGAGAAAGGCCTTCTGGTTCCCTTCTGACATTTCCAGCAGTCCTGAATTCTTCTAGTGGACTCCTGCTGCTAGATTAGATACAGTAATTAGCTAACAGGGACTTAAAAAGGCAGATGATTACTAGAGATCTGGGATTCAGCTCTCCTGACCTAGAGCTGAGTGACATTTAACTTCCTTCTTTAGGAATAGCTAGACTACATGGGGGGTGCACAAGCCTGTGTTCTGTAAATCTTGCCTACTTGTTACTGCTTCAGGGTGCAAAAAGCCTTAAAGAGTGCTGAAAGACAAATGCATCCAACATTTTGTGTTGAAAAAAACTAAACAAACCCTGGTGATTCACAAGGTTAGCTGGAGCAATGCAAAATGAGTGAGCTACGTTCATGAGATGTAGTAGCATGCTTGTCAAAGCACTGGCAAAAGATGCAATCCTTTTGTGCCTGATTTGCATTTCCCTACAAATCATAAAGCTTTTTTTTTTTTTTGCATTTTGATGCCATAGACGTTAGCAACCATGCTACTTCAAAATTATTAAGATATGCAGAATTTTCAAAATGCCTAACAGACTACCAAAGCAGCAATCTATACTCTCTATATAATTTTTTCTTTAAAAAAGGAATGGCATGGTGGGGGCGGTGCTTCTTACCTGACTTCCTTCTGGTCGAGTTACTGCTGCATGCTGGGACAGAGAGGAGAAGGAGGGACAAGGTGATGGCGAGGTTGATGTTGTACAAATGTGCTGGCGGAGCCAATGCAGTGCTTCTGCTGCCATGTTTGCACCACACCAACCTCACAGCCACCTTATGCTTCTCCATCCTAGTATGCAGCAACAACTCAGCCTGAGGGAGGTCAGGTGGGTGGCAGGAACCATTGGTAGATGAACTCCAGTATTAGATATACAGTGGTACCTCGGGTTACATACGCTTCAGGTTACAGACTCCGCAAACCCAGAAATACTACGTCGGGTTAAGAACTTTGCTTCAGGATGAGAACAGAAATTGTGCTCCAGTGGCACGGCAGCAGCAGGAGGCCCCATTAGCTAAAGCGGTGCTTCAGGCTAAGAACAGTTTCAGGTTAAGTATGGACCTCCGGAACGAATTAAGTACTTAACCTGAGGTACCACTGTAGATTAGTTCATACTGGAGCTAATAGCCTTGGAAAGCTGGATGCAAATACCCGTCAACCCCCAGAAATTTCAGGTGTAGGAAGGGATGTGTGGTGGGTGTGCTTCACCCCAGGTGTCAGGACTGAAGGGGGGGTGACAAAATGGCAGGTGAGTGGGCGGCACACGTTGCGCCCAGCGGCAGGAGCTCTTCTGACCTGGCGGCAGAGAGCAGCCCTCCTCAGTCGTGGCGAGGCGCACCCGGCTGCAGCAGCTCTGTTATGTCTGACCCGGTTATGGAGAGCAGGATGAGAGTGAGCAGCAGCTTCCCTGCCTCTCTCCTACCCTGAACTGTGGTGCATGGGAGGGTACCTTCCGTGCCCCCCCCCACCGGGCAGCGTGGGCATATGCTCCGCTGCTGGGCTGGCTTCTGCTCTGGACTCAAGCTTGTTGAAACTATGAGGGGAGCAACGAGAGAAACTCGTGGGGTGTAATGTTCTGCACTCCCTCCACCGAAACTCAGCTGTAAATATGTGTAAACAAATACTATTTCTTAAGGACACTACAGTCCCCACTGTTCCTCATTCTAAAGAAACACAAATCCTGGTTAAATATCAAGGCCCCTGGAATTCTGCTGCTGCTCGGCAGAGATTGGGGTTGCTGGTAACAATATTTAGTTGAAGGAAAATGGGACAGCACAACCACTGGACTGTAACAAAAGCATCAAGTTGTTTGCATAGTTTAATAGTGTGCAACTACATAGCAATGTTTGGTCTGTCACAATTTAGGTTAGAGTTGAACCAGTGGCCTAGAAAAGTGAAAAGGAAAGCAAACTATTCCAAGGCTTCAAACATGCTAAAAGGCAACACTATTCTCAGTACCAAGTATAATTCCTGCTCCTCCTGCAGGAAGAAGAACTGTGGTCAGGGGTTATTTGCATGTTTTGATTATCTTAAACAGTTGTAAATTAAAAACTAGGCAAGTGACAAATCCACACATAAATTAAAAGGTTTATTTATTTTAACTGTGAAAACTGCAAGCAGGGAGAATCACAAATATGAATTCTTAAAGAGTTCCCCCCCCCAACCACCTTATAGAATAACAAAATATACATATATTTTTTCTTAAGATGTGAGAGTAGTTCCAGGTTTAAAATATTTGGAAACTTACCCACCAAAGGCAATTTGTATATTGCATATGTTATTTATTACCTGTGCAAACAATGAATGAAGGGATGATGTTCTGATTCCATGACTTCTGCAACTTCTAAGCAGCTTTGTTATGAAATTTTGTCTTTTCCTTTTGCAAACAGTTATAAGCACTTTAAATCAGATAACTTGCAGAGTTTGATTTTCAATCACAGCTCAATGCCCTGAACAATCAATACCCTCAGAATGAATGGGACTCACAGTCTCACACCCTCCAGTTGCTCCCATTCCCTGACCTAATGCTTTAGAAACCTGAGTTCTCCAACCTGACATTAAGTTAAAAGTTGGTTAATCTAAATCTACACTATGTGAGTGTACATAAGAAAGCTTGTCAGTGTTGGTCAGCGCAGGTTTTTCATTCACCACACTGGCAACCCCCCCCCCAAAAAACACACATCTGAATTAAGTGTCACTTCTGACAATGGACTCTCTCCAGCATTCCCTAGCCTCCTTCATATGATTGTCAATTCTATTCTCACAGAAGAAAGTGACTGTCAAAGGTACTCGTGTACTGTTATTATTGCTCTGTTGGAACTACAGACTGTAACAACCATGTTGTTAGCAACAGCTTTACTAGCACAGAATAATGTTCTTAGATAACATTGCACCCAGTGCTTTTTTTTCTATAGAAAATGTTTAGGAGTACTCTCATTTTGACTCAAGAAAATCTCCATTTTATGGTTCAAATCGGGGAAAATAAATGCAGTAAATGGACAAAACCACAAAGATTCACAAAATGTTTAGGGGTACGCGTCCCCCCAGGAAAAAAAGCACTGATTGCATCCATATAGCACAGAAAGCCAATGTGGTGTTCAGGACAGAGTGCCAGTCTTGGATCAGGCAGAGCTGGGTTTAAATCCCTGTTCAGTCATGAAGTTCTCTAGGTGAACATGAGAGTTGCTATCTTTCAACTTAACTATTTCAGGGGGTGTCATGAGAGGGAACATTGTGGGCAGGGGTGGACTGTGTACACTGCCCTGAGATCCTGGAGAAAGGGCAGAACAGATGATGACAATCAACAAAGGAATGATGTGGCAGATAAAAAAAAAGAACAAAAGTATTGTCTGTGTGGCATTAGCTCTCATGGACCAGAACCAGTAGTGGTTCATCTGGTGAGGTGGAGTCGCAATAATAGTCTACTAGCAGTGATGCTTCTGCCATTGATCAGGAAGAGAAAAGGCTAGGCAGTAGCAAGGTTGGGCCATTCTGGCTCTCCAACTGGTGCACACACAGAGACATAACACTTTTCTGGTATTTATGCACACTAAATTTATTTGACCTATAAACACAAAAACTGGGAGAAAATCTTAAATAAAAATAATATTATTGGTTTCCCAAAAACACAGTTTGAAAGAAGGAATAAATGCTAGTTATTGTGAAAGATTTCTCTCTCTCATATTTTAACAGTTATTGTTGGTTTTTGTTTTTTGAAAAAGTTTTAAATAAACCAACTATCTAATCTATAACTGTCCAATCAATAACCCTGTTAAATCAAAGGATTTTCAGCCAATTTAATCCCATGAAAGTCAATAAAATTGGCTTAAATTCTAGTACACTGCCGTAAATGTCTTATGAATCAGGGTATACACATCTCAGAGAAACAAGAGTCCCTAAGTACTCAGTCACCTCTGCGAACGATTTCTTTCCTTCTTTCTTTCTCATGGCACTAATTACAACAACACCCTGGAGGAAAAGGTCAATAGCTAATATTTAAATATCCAGCAAATATACTCATAATATTCTTAAAGCTTAGAAGATCTTTTCAGGGATTTAATTGTTTGCTACCTGTAATGTAAATTAAGGTTGGTTGTCTTGTGAAACTATCAGTCTTTGGGTAAAAACACTATCCTGAAACAAAAGATAATATCTAATAACTGGATTGTTGATTTTTAAGAAAAGCAAACGAAAATGAATTTTAAGTGTAAAACAGTAACAACCAATTGAAGAATTACCAAGGGCAATGAAAGAAAGGGCAAATTAACTAATAAACCATAGCTAATTAAATATGGCCCAGAGGCTCTTACTACAGTCCTGAGGGCCTCTGTAATCTTTAAAAAATAACAATTTTACATTTAAAAATATATCCCTGCTGCCACAAGGTTTTTAAATCTCATGGCATGATTGGGGGGTAATTGGGGGGTAATCTAGTGCAAGTCTATATATTTGGGACATATTCTGTAGTGCCCTATGTGGTTGGACAGAACTGTGGATTCTGAAGGATAGCTGTGTTTTGTTTCATATATTGCTTCGGGAAGTGTAAATTCAGTATTCATATTAAAATGTGAACTGAATTAATTTCTTCTCAATCACAACTACTAGATTCTATCTATCCCTATACACATTCACAAATTTTGTCATATAATTCTTATATGTGCTGAAAAACAAAAAGCAATATATCATAAGACTTATCTTCTCATTCACTAAACCAGTTTTGGGACATAAATAACTCCTTTGCCATTTGAAAGGCACGTTTGATTATCACATGGCATTTGGCTTCTATACTTTCCAGGAGGGGAGATTGATAACATTCTGTGAAACTATTTGTGGCATGTGATGCTTTCTAGAAAAAGTCTAGCCAGGAACTGCTCCTTAAATAATAATAAGAAATTATAAGTAGCGAGCCATATTCAAAAGCCCACTCAGATCTGTGCTTTTAATTTGTTCAAGGAGTTATGATGAAAGATAATTTCTTTTAAAGGGCTTAGTGAATGGTTTTGCTAACGCATGATGCAATTAAGAAAAAATAAAGCCCTCTTCAATTTCCCTTTTTATATTAACTGATGTGCTTAGCTTAGCACACCCAAAGCATGGGAATCAAAACACTGAAGCCTATGTTCATTCCTCAAAAGCTCAACTCTGACTGAACTGTATTCATGTGCTATTAGTCCGGTACTATGATGAAGAAACAAAGCTCTGAATATATATTAGGCTTATTCTTGCTAATTTCCTGACACATTGAAACAGAAAGTGTAAATGGTATTGATGTGAGAGAGAATGTAAATGCACCTAGGGACTAATCTCAAGGACAGCAAACAGGCTCAAGTAGCAGTGAGATTTATGTTAATTAGTCCTGAAAGCTGGTTCACAATCAACTCAGCCCAACCATTCCAAGTAGCCATGGATGCCCTTGGCTCTCATGTCAGTTCAGCACCTGTGACACAGGGATTAAAACACCCACAGCTCCTAGTCTTTCAGGAGTGAATACAAAGGAATGTACACTTCTGAGTACTTTTAAGTGCTATTTGAAATTATTATAAATAAGAGCAGATTCTTATATCAGGAAGATAAAGCAGAAAATAGCAAATTGTTTGGACTTTTGCCAGTAGACAAGTCACATGCCTATTATTCATAAACCACAATCACATACTGTATTACAACTGCCATTTCTAAAGGAGTATCCCTTGTTAACCTTGGAAGTGTATACTCTAAATTGTATGGCTGAGGCCTTAGAAAGTTTGCATTTTGACAACACAGTCCATGGGTTGAGTGAGCTTAATATTACAAAACACCTGGTACCAATGGATTTCCTCTTATGGGCAGAAAAGCTTGTGGGGTGGTGACTTTGAGTGGAATAATACATAGAAGGTCAAAGGGTAAGCAGGGCACTGTTATACAGTGGCTCCAACCCTTCCTCCTGGGCCTTGTCCAGAAAGTGTTGTTGGGGGATGAGTCTTCAGACCCCTGGGCTCTCACTTGTGGGGTGCCTCAAGGCTCTGTCCTCTCCACCATGCTTTTTAACATCTATATGAAGCCGCTGGGAGAGATCATCAGGGGGCTTGGGCTGAGTGTTCATCAGTATGCAGATGATACCCAGCTCTACCTCTCTTTTAAATCAGAACCAGTGAAGGCGGTGAAGGTCCTGTGTGAGTGTCTGGAGGTGGTTGGATGGATGGTGGCTAACAGATTGAGGTTGACTCCTGCCAAGACAGAAGTGCAGTTAGGTTGGGGGGACAGGGGGAGGGCAGGTGTGGAGGACTCCCTGTTCCTGAATGGGGTAACTGTGCCCCTGAAGGACCAGGTCCGTGCCCGGGAGGTCCATGGAGGCGCAAGTCAATTCTGTGTCCAGGGCAGCAATCTACCAGCTCCATCTGGTACGCAGGCTGAGACCCTATCTGTCTGCAGACTGTCTCGCCAGAGTGGTGCATGCTCTAGTTATCTCCCACTTGGACTACTGCAATGTGCTCTATGTGGGGCTACCTTTGAAGGTGACCCAGAAACTACAACTAATCCAGAATGTGGCAGCGAGACTGGTGACTGGGAGTGGGCACTGAGAGTATATAACACCAGTCCTGAAAGACCTACATTGACTCCCAGTATGTTTCTGAGCACAAGTCAAAATGTTGGTGCCGACCTTTAATGCCCTAAATGGCCTCGACCCAGTATACCCGAAGGAGCAACTGATGTCCAACTCCGAGAGGTGAAGTTACATGGGAACGGGCAGAGGGCCTTCTTGGTAATGGCTTCCACCCTGTGAAATGCCCTCCCATCAGATGTCAAGGAAATAAACAACTATCTGCCTTTTAGAAGACATCTGAAGGCAGCCCTGTATCGAGAAGTTTTTAATGTCTGATATTTTACAATTTTTTATGTGCTATAAGCCACCCAGAGTAGCTGGGGAAACCCAGCCAGGTGGACTGGGTATAAATAATAAAATTATTATTATTATTATTATTATTATTATTATTATTATTATTATTTCTTAATCTCACAGCTTGCCTTTGTTTAACAAGAACATCCAAAGATTGTTGCACACTTCGGCATATAATGCCTAGTTTCAGCCTCAGAAATGAATGTCTTCTGTACTCTCATTCATGTTATATTGTTTCTTTATTTTTAAAACATATTTAATACTGCATTTTGGCCCTAACAAGTGCTCCCAAAGTGGTCCACAAGAAAGTACAAAAGTAGTATAAACAGCAACAGGTTTAAAACATAACATTTAAAACAAAGATGAGCAGAGTTAAAATATTCCATCTCGAAACTGAAGGCCAGGCAGAATAAAAGTGCTTTTGCTGTCCATTGGTCTAACCTCCCTAAGGAAGGAATTCTGCTACCACAGAAAATGTAATTTTAATGTTGCCCATAAGAATACTTCCTTCTTCCCTCAATCATGCAGTGGATAAGTGAATGTCTGTCTATATTGAGAAGACAACATAATGACCACCACAGAATTTAATATCCCTGTTGAAAATGTTTGGCTTCATTATTTATTAGGCTTTCATATATTTGCAATTTAAATCATGGATGTATTCATTTTTATTTTGTAATATTATATATATATTATTGTATATATGTATATCTACTATGTTAGGGTTAAATTTAAGGAGCACCTTTGTAATTTTGCACTAAAATAATGGGTGACTTGGTAATATGAGTCGGATTTGCCAAATTTGGAATTCTAGTGTTGACTTCATGGGGCTTTCATACAGAGCTGGAGGTCACATATTATGATCATCCATCTAAATATACGGGAATGGTTCCGGTACATGGCAATGGTTCATTTGCAAAACTGTAATGTGCAATCTTGCCCTTAATGATAGCAATTAGACTTTGCATTCCTCCTCAAGGCTTGCTGTTTAAGCAGACTTTCTTTGACTTCTTTTCATCCTGCTATCCAGTGATCAGCCATTAAAAAAATGGACATGAATGAACAGTGATATGCAAATTAGCAGGTAGGGCATCAAAGGTTGCTACCTGTTTTTCAGTGTGTGTGTGTGTGTGTGTGTGTGTGTGTGTGTGTGATCTTAGCTGCTACTCATTAATATATTATATAGCTCATTCAAACATGTTTATTTAACTGACAACTGAAAGAAAGAAAATGAAGAGATTGGGAGGGGGGACACCCACTATAGGCTAAACTGCAAAAGAACACTAGTCAGGAACTCTCAATGTCAGAAAAAGATTATAGTCCACTTTGTTTAAAGCAGAGGCAGGAAACATGGTGCCCTCCATATGTTTTGGGTGATGGGAGTTGTGTGGGATAACCAGCCTCATATAACCAACATCCTTAAGTCTAATTAATGCATGAGGGGTTAAAACCATAGAGTAAGCTGCCTACGAGGCATAGGTCACCTTGGGAGGATCTAGGTAATCAAACCTCTCCCTCCCCCTCCGCGGCCCCAGTCTACCAAAGAAGCTCAACATGTGAGGAGGTCTGAATTGGTTGTTGCAGCTCAGACCGCATGGCACGTACAAGCCACTGTTGAGATCCTATACCAATCATTTAGGAACTTTCACCTCACCATTGTAACTAAGCCAAGTTGCTTCTGCAACTTTTTCTGAATGCTGCATGAAAAAGCGCATAAATCTGACCTTTGGAAAGTTTGCAAGTAAACTATTTTTCACTTACCAAACGTGTGGTCTTTTTCTATGTTGGGGAAGAGGGGAACTTTGGAAGGAATTCAGATGGGCATATTCTAAAGGTCTAATATCCTATATTTCCAAGATTTACTTTGCTGCATATTTTGTGATTTTAAATCTTTGCTGGGGTTCTTTCACCAAAGAGTACTTGCCTCAGACTTGAATCTTGGCATCCAGGAATTCTCCTTTTTTACCTATATTTCCCCCCCTTGTACCAACACATTGTAGCTCACAACATCTTTAAAGTGTGGCACAACTGTTCTTTTTTCTGGGATAATCACACAGATTGTTAGGAGACAGATAGGAATAATATTTCAGTATTCCTCAGATTTGTAATTCACCTTATGTTTAAAATTGAAAGGTTGCCTAGAAACAGGGAAAATGTGATGTGTGGAGTGGCTCACGTGTTCTATAATGTGGGCGTGGTGGCTTTAGCCCTTTTAGCCCTACTTACATAGCCGGAAGTCTAGATGTGTGCATTCTTTTATGGCTGTCTGTAATCACTTTCTGTTTTTGAAACAGTATCATGCAATATTTCCAAGTGCCCCCTGGTGGAAAACTCTAAATCATAGTGTTTCAGTTATCCCTTTTAAAGTGATCAGTATTTATGACTATCACCTAAAGCTTATTTAAAATGTTTTTATATTATTCCATAAAATGTCAGTTGTTACTCCAAAAATAGTTTTGTGAGTTTGGGAGCGGGTTAGGCTGTATGCCTGAGTCCCTCCTAATTCCTGAATCCAGCAAGGATTCAATTGTTGGAATAGCCAGGTTAGCTTCTTGGTAATGGTTGCCTAAGTATGGTTTATTACAGTTCTTTTTTAAAAAAATCTTTAGGGGTACTCTCATTTTCCTACTTATACTGAAATACTGCCCCTCCATGAGGTCAAACTTAGATTCACAAAATGTTTAGGGGTATGTGAACTGCTGCGTCCCCCCCCCCCCCAGAAAGAAAGCACTGGTTTGTTAAGGTAACAAAGGAAGCAGTTCTGTGCTAGATAGCAATTAGGTGGGCCTCCCCTTCTTCAACTAGCTGATAGTTAGGAAAAAAGCCAAAGTCAAGTTGTGTGTTTGTGTGAGAGAGCTGGAAGAAGGCCACAGGCTGAAGCCAGAGAGGAAGAGCCATGGTTGATTTCTACTGGAATCCAAGGCTGTGGTCATGGAAGAAGAAAGACCTTCTGAGGTGTTAATGCTGTGAGCCCCTCCTCTATCATAAGCTCAGGTTGCATATAAGTGTAAATAAACCACATATCATAAAGACACCACAGTCTCCACTGTCCCTCATTCTGAGGAAACTGAACCCTGGGTTAGCACCAGGAATCTTGCACCACTTGGAGATTGGGGTGGCATGCAACAATATGAACAAAAATAAATATAGATATAATTGAACTGAACCAAGCATTAAATGTCTGTCATTGATTGGCATTTGAAGGCAGAAGGACTTTCTAGCTTTATTTAACCCCTCCTAGTAAAACCTTTGCAAATGAGCTTTTGCTAGTGGAGATTCAGTTTTTGCCCACTTTGAGGAGAATGACTCTGTGCGGTCAGCCACATCTTGCCTATTTCATCCACAAAACACCTGAAGTGCCTCCTTGCCGATGTGCTTGCTGCTGAGAGGGTGAGAGGGAATTGTGCTTCCTCTTGAGTCTGCAATGAAGCAATTGTTCAAGTTCTTTCCTGCAGACTGCAACTGGACGTATTCCTTGTGCCACCTACTTTATGTGAGTTGTGTGGTCATGCTGAGCAGCGTGTTCTGTACTTAGGGTACAGGACGCACTGCTCAGAGGACTTCAGTATGGATTCAAAGGCATCATGAGTAATCAGCCTCCAGCTCGGTGTTCCAAGAGGGTTGTGAAAACTGGCACAATACCTGCTTTCTAATTTTACTAGAAGCTTAACTTCTAAGGTGGGCACCTGTCCTACCTGACATAGGACAGCCCACTATTTGAAGAAATATTCTATTTGAAGGGGTGTCCAGTCCAAGTCCAGTTGAAGATGGGAAGTCAGGGCCCCAAAGTTGCCCATCAACAGTTAGCACCTGGGCAGCGGATTGATCAGGCACACAGGTCATAAAGCTACTAGCCAGGAAGCATTCTTCATCTCTAGTGTCAGAGGCAGTGGGTCTCTGAATACCAGTTGCCAGGGATTGAAAGTGGGAGATGGCTATTGCACTAATGTCCTGCTTATGGGCTTCTCACAGATATCTGGTTGGCCATCTTTTTTTTGTTCCTTCCACCACTCATAATAATCAGGCACCTCTTGTCCTAACAGACTTATCCTTTCCCTTTTCTCATAGGACTGTATCATAGGATCATAGGACTGTAGAGTTGGAGGGTCATCTAGTCCAACCCCCTGCAATGCTGGAATCTCAGCTAAAGCATCCATGACAGATGGCCATCCAAACTCAGCTTTAAAACCTCCAAGGAAGGAGTGTTCACCATTTTCTGAGGTAGTCTGTTCCACTGTTGAACTGCTCTTACTGTCAGAAAGTTTTTTCTGATATTTAGTCAAAATCTCCTTCCTTGTAACTTGAAGCCATTGGTTCGGGTCCTGCCCACCAGAGCAGGAGAAAACAAGCTTGCTCCATCTTCCATGTGACAGCCCTTAAGACATTTAAAGATGGCTATCATATCTCCTCTCAGTCTCCTCATTTCCAGGCTAATACCCAGTTCCCTTAACCGTTCCTCATAAAGCTTGGTTTCCCAACCCTTGGTCATCTTGGCTGCCCTCTTCTGCACACATTCCAGCTTGTTAATAACCTTCTTAAATTGTGGTGCCCAGAATTGGACACAGTATTCCAGGTGTGGTCTGACCAAGGCAGAAGAGAATGGTACTCTTATTTCCCTTGATCTGGACACTATAATACTGCAGCCTAGAATGGTATGTGAAATTATTAAAATACAATTTCTCTTTAACTGTGAAATAGCTTCATATTCACTAATTTGCCGAGGAACATGCCTTTTTTTAGTTTTGAAGGAAAACATTGTTGTGAACAAAAATATAGCTAACTCTAAGAATTTTTTTTCAGCTGTGTAGCTGCTGTGAATTAAAGAAAAATAAGCTATGTCTACTTCTGTTCCTTTTTGCCATTATCATGTCATTACAATTTGTTTTATAGCATAGATTTTGAGACTGCTAGCAACACACAACATTAACCAAATGCTGCCCAGCCGTTCATCATTACTGTAGTGTGATTTTGACCTGCACTACTTATAACATATTTACAACACGTTTGTGTCTTGTTTCTTGCACCACACTGTTTTTTATTGCTGCTTTATTCACATGGAAGTATTTGAAGGTGGAGCAGTATGCTGGTAAATCTATTGTACTGAGAAAGCCATACCTGACCCAATATTTATCTAGTATTTCTATCGGATATTCAAATATATGTGAGAGGTCAGGGCAAAGCTAATCAATTAAGTCTAGTCCTATCGAGTTTCAGTGGATAAAATGTAGGTACTGGGCATTATCTAGTGTGTGTGTGTGTGTGTGTGTGTGTGTGTGTGTGTGTGTGAGAGAGAGAGAGAGAGAGAGAGAGAGAGAGAGAGAGAGAGAGAGAGAGAGAGATGTAGTCCAAACTCTGAGCACTGCCTAGCATGGCCTAACAGAGCAGTTGGTCCACCACCACA
The DNA here is from genome assembly GCF_027172205.1 of Podarcis raffonei. Classification (NCBI taxonomy): domain Eukaryota; kingdom Metazoa; phylum Chordata; class Lepidosauria; order Squamata; family Lacertidae; genus Podarcis; species Podarcis raffonei. The sequence goes on from NC_070608.1 coordinate 41,589,095, forward strand.
GCCCAGATCTGCACACCAGCTGGGTGAAAGGTGTATGAAAATATCTGTTCCAGCCTACAACTGGCATAAGAATGGGTGCAGACTGGGCCTGATACCAACAAGTATCAGGCATTCCTGGTCCCCAGAATGCCCCATTTTCAGACTTTTTGCTGGCTGCTGCAACCAAGGATCCTGCCAGCAGTACTTCTGCCTGCCTGCAGGCAGGAAGGCGGAGCTCTGCACTAGCAGTTTCACTGGCATCACTCCCCTGGCATAGCTTGGTGAGGGCTGACAGGGCAGGATGGAGGGACACCTACACCCAATCTAACCCCCACAATTGAATTGCACTCTAAATAAGATCCCAGGTGATCCATGTACAAATTCCTTTTGGATAAAAAGGAACCATGCTGATCAAATTCATCAAGTTTTTCTTAAGACCAGCTAGAGTATGAATCTGTTGTAGAGGCACCATACCGACTTGAACCACAAGATCCCAACAGCTTTTATCTTGGTGACTGGGTGATGGATGGCACTCCTACTATCAGGAGGCATTCACCATGAGCAATTGGTTTGAAAATCTAGACGTAGACTGAGTGGGTTACTAGTTTCTTAAAATTCTCTTGAATATTTTTTGTTCCTACTGGCTAGTTTGATGTGACACAGAACAATAGCTAGTGTTTTTGAATGGACCATTGAGAAAGTATGGTCAGGAGAGAAAAACCAGTTTGCAACTGCTATTGAAGCTGCTGACAAACTTTTCCTTGCAGACCTCTGAAATAAATCAAGTTGAAGCAGGAGTAGAAATAATAACTGGTCCTTTTTGGAAGATGAACAGTATTCTTGGAAAGGAATTGACTTGATCAAAGGATTAATAATCTCTTTTGAACACAAGGTATATCAGACATACCAAATACTACAAACAATTAAATTGATTAAACAAAAGTATTTGTGGGTGGGGTGGGGAATGGTCAAAATACTTCAGAATAAAAAATACTAAATTGCCCTGAGATTTCTTAAATGGCATGTACCAATGACTGATATTGCCAAGAGCCCAAAACCAGAAGCCTCAGAAAGCCTAGATCTATCAATATACAATGACATGGCATTCTAATAGGTGCCCTACTCCAGCAGAGTTGTAGTTCATTGTGACCCTAAATCTTACTAGGTAACAATTTGTCCAAGGGAAAGGAACCAAGTTAAATTATTTCATACCCAGATCACTGAAACTGATCTACTGAGATTTTATTACCTACCAGAGACTACAAATCCCTGAGATGCACCAGAAATCGGCACTCCCAGCTTATAAATTGATTTGGCAGAGTGCTGGATAAGGGAATCTTCAGGGACAACAGCAAACTCCTTCCATAACTGTTGGGTCTGTGCTTCTATTGCACCGATAAACCTGCTGTATTAAATTGTGAAAACTAAATCCCAACCCTTTTCATATGTCCACGTTTCAGTGATGCGTGCTAGGCTAGGTCAATGTGCTTATCCTATATCATAGCCTGGATGTCTCCCTGTTTCTTTGCCTGGCTTTCGGCAACAACACCTAGAGAGACCAAATGGAGTGACGACAGGACAATCAAAGGGACCCTGGCTGAAAGACTAGAAGCAGTAATAGCCTTCCAACTGCCTAACCTCTCTTCTCATTACCTGGTGTGTCAATCTCCCACTCCCTCTGCCACTGTCATATAGGATAACACTTCATTGCATCTGGTGCAGTTCACTGTAGTCCACAATAGTTTATGCATTAATAAACCAAAGTTAGTCTTTAAGCTACCAAATGTCTCTTGGTCTTTGCTGCAACAAACTAAAATGGCTACCTCTCTCTGAAAACTCTTAATTGTGGCATCCAAGCACATTACAAACTAGGCAAGAAACACTGCCTAGGGAAACACTGCGCCAAATAACCCAAACGCCAAGGGACCAAAATGGAATGAAATGCTGAATGGTGTTATCTGGAGATTTGGAGTGCAATGACAGCAATAAGCAGACGACGTATAACTCCATCTCTCTTTTTATCTCAGTGGATATTTCATAGGGGTGCTGGACAGGTACCTAGTTGTAGCAATGAATTGAATGGAAGCTAATAAACTGAGGATTAATCCAGATAAGGCAGAGAAATTATTTTTGTGCGTGGGGGTGGGAGTTCATCAGCTGGAATAAGTGATGTTGAATCAATACTGGAGGGTATCCATTGTGGCTGCAGGTAGGCCAGCAGGGCATGTTGTAGCCGTGGGAAAGCTTGGCAGAGCCTGTTGTGGCCGCAGGTAGACCTGACAGGGCCCATCACGGCCGTGGGAAGGCCAAATGGGCTGCAGAATATTGAGGGGGCTGGTCCCCTGCATAAAAATTGGGGGGCCCTCAAATCCTCACCCCCCCAGATGGTGCACGTGGTGTGTGTGTGTTACTTTGCTATGGGATTCCTCATTTATTTAGTTTTCTTCAGTGGAATGGTTGTTCTTTGGTGTTTAATGGAATGTAATTTTGTGTTTTAAACTTTGTATTTATGATTTTGGATGCGGCAGCTTACCTAGAAGCTCTGGCACTGGTGACACACACATCTGATAAAATGAAGATACAATAAAGGTTATAATTTTCTGAATGTCTGACATTTGCCATGGGCTTCCTAAAACTGCTTTAACACTCATCATGTTTCTGATATTTACTATTCCATAAACAGTGTTCTACCTGTTTTATAATCCTTCCCCATAGTTTATACATGGAATGATCAGATGTCTAGTGCTGTCAGTCTACTTTTGCAGGCATTACAGGTATTGCAATGAATGGCAAAGCTCATGTATCTTTGACCTAACGTTGTTTAAATTCAGCTGCTGAGAAAATGTTACCACAGTGCATTTGATATGCTGCAATTGAATTAGATATGCTGCAATCTTCATACTGAAGATGAAGAATGCATTTCTTTTTAAACCATACTTCACATTTTACAGAAGATTGTAAAAAAATGGGGGGGAGGTAAAGGTAAAGGACCCCTGGACAGTTAAGTCCAGTCAAAGGCGACTATGGGGTTGCAGTGCTCATCTCTCTTTTCAGGCTGAGGGAGCCGGCGTTTGTCCACAGACAGCATTCCGGGTCATGTGGCTGGCATGACTAAACCACTTCTGGTGCAATGGGACACCGTGACGGAAACCAGAGCACTCGGAAACACCATTTACCTTCACGCTGCAGTGATACCTATTTATCTACTTGCACTGTTGTGCTTTTGAACTACTAGGTTGGCAGAAGGTGGGACAGAGCAACCAGAGCTTGCCCCATCACACAGATTCAAACCACCGACCTTCCGATCAGCAAGCCCAAGAGGCTCAGTGGTGTAGACCACAGCGCCACCCACTCCCACACGGAAGATTGTAATGCTAGTCAAAAGGGATGGATGAACTGGACATTAGGAAATGATGTTCAGCAGTAAAATTTAAGTCTGGTGGCTTAATTTCTTATACCTAGAACCTAAACAAGTTTTGTTGGAAGGAAATGCCATTGATTTCAGGAGAATTTTATTTCTAAGACAATGTAGTTAGTTATAACTGTTGCTTTCTTATCTGAAGAAATGGAGGAAAGTAGGTGAAATGATGGCGATGATGATGATGATGATGATGATGCACTTTCAGGTATCTTAAGTACTTCACATGTATGATCTAGTTGTACTTCTAAAACAACCTTGTAAGGTAAATCACTATTATTCCACCTGTTGGACATGTGGGGCAGGGACTGAAGCTGATAATGCATGGCTTCTCTGAAGTTATTGAGTGAGTTCATGGCAGACATGTGATTCAAGCCAAGAACTTCATGATTTATTTCAGTACTTTAGCCACTAAGCTTTCATGAACAAAAGACATTGAACATTACAACACCTTACATTTACTTTTTCTGTGATAATTTGGAATAACATAGGATGCGGGTGGCGCTGTGGGTTAAACCACAGAGCCTAGGACTTGCCAATCAGAAGGTTGGTGGTTTGAATCCCCGTGACGGGGTGAGCTCCTGCCAACCTAGCAGTTCGAAAGCACGTCAAAGTACAAGTAGATAAATAGGTATCACTCTGGCAGGAAGGTAAACGGTGTTTCCGTGCGCTGCTCTGGTTTGCCAGAAGCAGCTTAGTCATGCTGGCCACATCTCAGCCAATAAAGTGAGATGAGAGCCGCAACCCCAGAGTCGGTCCCTAATAGTCAGGGGTCCCTTTACCTTTACCTTAAGCCTTACAACAAAATCAAAGTAAAAGACCTTACCTGCTTGTTTTTCTCACTTGGATTAACTTCTGCCATTGGCAAGTCCTTATCAATAATGAAAACAGCATTCCAGGACAGGCCATCTGAAAACTTACATCTGGCTACAATATCCCTCCCCTCTCCAAGTAGCATTGCTCTGATGTTCAGTTTTGAAATGGATCATAGTGACCATGAATACAGCATCACTCATAGATATAATATTCCCGTTTTCCTCCTCCCCCCCCCCCCGTTCTGTGACCTCACACCTGTGTCAAACATAAAATGATATCAGTGTAATATAGCAGGGCTGAGAAGCTTCCAGTTAGAAATCATTCTTGGTAACAGCTCCATCAAGACACTGTAGATTGGCAGCCAAATCTATTTTGTGGCTATAAAAATCACATCGTACTAACAGTGGTTGAAATGGTAACTTATTTACAGAGAAATACATTTCAAGTGGTTGTGGCACCACACTTTCTAGAAAACAAAGGATTAACTTTCTGTTTCACTGGACGGTGCAGGATAGAGAGATTAATTGCTTCAGTCGCATGCAAAAGGATGCAGCTCTTCCAGAAATATGTGTCTCTCAATTGGATGGTGATTATAACTTAATAATTTTTCTCTTGTTGAGTACATTTGCCATGACTCTGTATTTTCCCTTCTGATTCCTTAGGTTGCTGACTTTGCAGCTGAAATTACAATAAAAGTGTTCCCAGACCAATCTAAAATTAATGTAGGCCAACTTTGTATGTTATGTAGTAATTTTCATTTTAGCTGGATATAATTACAGTGGTGTTAGAGGGGAGGAAACACATGGCTCCTATTTTTAGGAGTTTAGCATAACCTCTACTTTGACCTTCAGAATCCACAAGGGGCGGACAACAACAAAATGTTACAGTGTATTCCTGATGCATGCATGTATAAAATAAAGGATAACACCAAGAACAAAATGCCTGCTCTATCTTGGGTGTTACTTCATATGCAAAAGATACTGATCACTCTGTAATGCAAGTCAATGGAATATGACACATCCGCATAAGGAAATGGGAGAGAAATGGAGCAAAGACAGTGGAGGAAGAGCCACAGATATAATGACCTTCCACCATCATCACCACTTATGAACCTTGACTTGTCTCTCAGCTAGCTTCTGTGGGACATTCTTACAGTCAAACCAGGAATTCATGTTTTGCCAAATAGGCAGATGAAGGGACTGAGGCTCACAGAGCTTACCAGAAAAATTTGCTAGAGAGAACTCTGTGAGATCACTTCCTTTGTCTCCCTTGGGAGGAAGCTGTAACACTACATACTTCCTGCCTGCCTGAGCATCTCTCCTTTTCTCCATCATGCCTCCAAGCTGACCACATGTGCTTGTTTGAGCTCTGCATCTCAGACACCATTTTGAACTTAGATGTTATACTTTTATAAGTTAGGTAGTAGTTATGAACCTGCCTTCATTTTGCTACTGTAACTGCTGCTTCAAGACCATCCCAGATTATGTAAGTAAATGCTACTTTTACTTCTTCACAAGACAAAGCGTGTGTGGTTGTTATTTTTAAGGAGGAGAAAAGGGGTAATACTGGAGAAAACCCAGTCTCCCTTAAAGCACCCTGGATCATTGTTTCTAGAAGGGAAAAAAATTCCAAGTTTAAAGCTGCAGAGGATGGTACTCTGCTGATCTCAATCCTGTGAGCAAGGAAGTATAATAACTAAATAATATATCCTCTCCTAGTGCCTACAGCCTCTAGAATATTGTCAGGATTCCACAGTGTAATTGTTGAAGCTCAGATCTTGTCAGATGTAGCTGTAGCACATATATTTAGTAAAAAAAACACACACAAAAAACCAGGGCCTAACTACTGCATTTTTAATTATGTTAAATACCATGCCTCTCCAAAAGGAAGCAATGATAGCTTCAGCAAGCAAGGAACCCATCTCTTTCCAGCTGGCTTTCCTCAACCAGAATGGGCAAGGTTCCATGGCACAACTGGCCACTCACTTCCTGCCAAATGTGATCTCTGCATTAGCTGATGGCTTAATGATCTATCCTCACTACATCACAGGCTAGCAAAATCTTTTTATAGCATCCCTATGGAGGGAGAGGACCAGTGCAGCTGAAACAGAGGATTGTCAATCTCTTTCCCTCTTATTGGCCTTAAATACAAGGAGTTGGGGATGGCACCTCACTATGTGAATGTAACCATGGCTAAACAGCTTTCCTGAATTGGAAATTTCTGTCAATTCTTAATGAGAAACAAAATTTTAAAAAGTTTTTGCCACTCTATTGATAGTCATTCTTCAGTTATCTCTACTCTTCTTTTGCACTAGGCTTCTGGTTACAGAATGTAGAAGACAACCACACAGATCATGGTACTTAAATGAAAAATCAGACTATAATGTTTATTTATAACAGCAACACATTAACTACTGATCCTGAACAGAAATGCTCAAAATTATGAGCTCTCCAAGGTTCCTAGGTTGAATTTAAAGAATAGAATATGAACTGAAACTGTATCAAACCTTTATTTGTTCCCAAACTGAAAACAACACAACACACTATTTTTTAAAAACTTATATTCAAATGTGAGTGCATTTATACCCAGCTTTTCAGTCCTAGAAAAGGGCACCAAAGTGGCTTACAAAAAAATACAATTACACAGTTGAAATACAATTAAGCAAAAAAATAGTGTTGAGTGAGCAAAACAAAACCACTAAAAATACATCCAACCAACAGGAGGACAAAAGTTGAATGCAACTTTTTGAAAAAGTCAAATTACTAACCCAGAATAAGGTTCAGTAAGAGAGAGAGAGAGAGAGAGAGAGAGTGCAATTTTAGTGGTCCGTTCAGTCACAAAGCAGAATGAATAATAAACATACAAAAAGGAAATCTGGGGAGATTTTTGATTAGGCTGTCTGCTAAGTGACTGATTAAATTTAAATAAATATACAAAGCCTCCAAGCCCTTTTGATGATGTCTTGAATGAAGTGTGAGAATTTAGGAGGGAAAGCTACCCCATTGTTAGAATAAAAGGTAATTTTAATTCCCTATTCCAGTGTAACACCTGCACCAGAAAAATAATAAATAAGTGTGCTTTCATGCTTTAGCATGATTAAAAAATATTTCTTAAAAAGTGAGCAGTTACAAAGAGACTGTATTTATGCTGCAGAATCCCAGACAATATAGAATGAAACCCTCAAATGTTAAAGTTCTGAAGGAGATAATAGATCCAGGAAAGCAACAAAGAAATCTTGAAGAGAGGATCGTGTATGCATGAGCTAGATAATGAGTTTGCTTTTTAAATTTTGTGTGTTTTCACAGCACATTTCATGTTTTAATATCAAGTAATAATCTGGAATCAACAAAACATTTCTCAGTGTTCCCTGTTCATTTTACTCTCCACTTCCTATGTACCAACATCTTGTATAAGTTGTAGGCTTTCCTGACTGGTGTGTTTAATAATGTGATAATAATATAGTAATGAAGTATCATCATATTCCAAATCAAATTTTTATTTGCTCATTAGCCAATCAGGCCATTCACATACACAGACAATAAACTTAACAAAATAAATGCATACATTAAATCTTACAAAACTATAATTAAAATTTATACCACTACAATAACTCTTTGACTTATATTAACATATATTATTATATGAAATGGTAAGTAAATTGGGTATCATAGTATTAATCACTGAATCCATATTACCTGTAGATATGGTGAGACTGTGTCTCTCACCCAGCCTCCAATCAGCTGAGTCACAACAAGCATGCCAGGATGGAGAGGAAGAGAGGTATGGTGTTGAGGCTGACACAATGCAAGACACAATGCAAAACACACTGACTGAGATGATCTGGCACTCCTGCCAGTGTGTTTGCACCACACTGACCTCACCACCATGCCCGTCTCCAACTCCATCCTGCTGTGCTGCTGCAGTTCATGTGGATGGAAGTCAGGTGAGTGGTGCAGCCATCTGCTGCTGTGGTGGACAGTGAGGTGACTAGGGAAATGAATTTTCCTATTCTGGCATCCGAAATATGAAAGATTCACTCCATGGAGGTTCACCTGGTGTGTTCATGGATTTGTTTTGGCACTAAGTGAAGACCTTATTCTCTTGGGCCTTTTAAATGTATGGTTTATCTACTGTGTCTTATTTGTGCTGTCCTCTTTTAATCAAGACTTTTATGTTATGATTATTTTAAAATTGTATTGTAAAGGACAAGGCATAATTTAGAGGTGAGCAACTTGCAGCCCTAGCTTTAATAATTTTGAGTAGGTGTGGGGGGAGCCCAGTAGAAAGGAGGGTATGGGACAAAAAGCAGAGAGGAAAGCTGAACTTGATGCGTTGATGGAAAGAGGAGGGTGTGGAGGAACCTCCTGCAAGAAATCAGTTCAGACAACTGGCAAGAAGAATCTGTCCCTCCCCTGGCAGCTGATTGGGTGGGGAGAGGGGGAGAGGGAGAGAGGAGAGAGGGAAGGAGGTGGCAGAAAGAGAAAGGAGTGATTCTCTCCACTTTGGGCTATGGTCCCACCCACTGCTGGTATGCAGACCCTGATGAATTACGTACCTCTTAGGGACAGTGGCCACCATGGTGGAAATGTTTTAAATAAATACGGAAATGAGCATCTAATATTAATATTTTTCCTGCATGAACCTGACCAGGTGTGTCAAACTGGCCACTGAACTAAATCCAGGCTGGAACATCTTGAGCCACTGATGAAGCTGGTAAATACATAAAAGTGGCATATAGCCTATACAGTGGTATCTCGGGTTACATGCGCTTCAGGTTACATACGCTTCAGGTTACAGACTCCGCTAACCCTGAAATAGTGCTTCAGGTTAAGAACTTTGCCTTCAGGATGAGAACAGAAATCGTGCTCTGGCGGCGCGGCAGCAGCAGGAGGCCCCATTAGCTAAAGTGGTGCTTCAGGTTAAGAACAGTTTCAGGCTAAGTACAGACCTCCGGAACGAATTAAGTACTTAACCCAAGGTACCACTGTACTTTTAAATACAGAGCTGAGAGTGTGGCCCAGTGGACAATGATGATTATGACTTGGGGTCAAATCCTGACTTCAGTCATGACCTTACCAAATGATCCTCGGGAAGTCTGGTAAGATTTTAGTATGTGATGTTGCATTGTTTTTACTGAGGCAACCCAATCAGATGGGTGGCATCATCATCATCATCATCATCATCATCATGACAGCCTATGTGGTCATTTGGGATGTGGGTGGCGCTGTGGTCTAAACCACTGAGCCTAGGGCTTGCCAGTCGGAAGGTCGGCAGTTCACTCGGTCCCAGCTCCTGCCAACCCAGCAGTTTGAAAACACATCAAAGTGCAAGTAAATAGGTACCGCTCCAGTGGGAAGGTAAATGGTGTTTCCGTGCGCTGCTCTGGTTTTGCCAGAAGTGGCTTAGTCATGCTGGCCACATGACCCGGAAAAACTGTCTGTGGACAAACATCGGTTTCCTTGGCCAGTAAAGTGAGATGAGCGCCACAACCCCAGAGTTGTTGGCGACTGGACTTAACTGTCAGGGGTCCTTTACCTTTACCTTTTATGTGGTCATCTTCTGAACACTAAGCTAAACATGTTGTTCTTCTCACACTCCAAAGGATATTGAGCTCTAGGACTTTCCACATCCTCAGAGTAGCTTTTTCTCCCCTACAAAAATAATTTTCATCTTAGGCATGAAGTGTCCCAAACGGATACTGAAGAGTCCCACTGATACCAGAAGAATTTACTTGTGAGGAAAATGTCCATAGTTTTTGGTTGCATGGGGAAGCTCCTTCCTAGTGCAAGAATTGCAGCTCTAAACAGCCTTATGGGAAAGGCAGGAACTGAACTCTCTCGGGAGTTCCCTCCCCGCACTTACCAGGTGAGCAACATCCTTGTACCAGAAGGGACATCCTAATGGAGACCTCCCCACAACACACACCCGATGGCATTCCCCCCCCCCCACTGTCAACAGCAAGTGTGCATTGGCTCTTGGAGACGGATAACTGAGCACGGGTCCATCTGAAGGCAGGACTGGTCCACGTGCTTTGTTTTGCAAAGGTAACCGCTAGCGGCAACAGCAAAGGATGCCTTGGCTGTACAATACGGCGGCGGCGGCGGCGGCAGCCCTCCATGCTTGCGGGCCACAGAGGGGTCCACGGGGGCCAGATTCCCGTCAGATGCATCGTCTTGTGCCCCTCCCTGAGTCAGCAACGACAACAAAAGTGGCAAGAAGGAGGAGGTGGACGGCGGAGCGGCGGGGCTGAGAGCTTGCAGGTTGCTAAGGGGGCGGCTGCGGCTGCGGGAGGAGCCCTGCAAGTTAACAAGAATCCACTCGGGACTCTTGGCTCACCGGACTCCGAGTGGGGGGAGCTGCCCCCCTACCCACACACACGCACACACCCTGCCAGTCTCCTGCAGCTGGCCCTCTCGCTCATTTGTTGCTCCAATAAGCAATAATTAGGTCCTAAGCTAATGACGTGTCAGCTGATCTGATGGGAGGGAGGTGGAAGGTGGGGGGGGGACTTAGGGGAGAGAGGGAGAGAGAGGGAGGCTAAGCTAGGCTAGACCAGGAGAAATCTCCATGGAAACGCTCCCCTCGCACGCCCCTCCCCCTTCCCCCCACCTGGCTGTGGCGGGGAGGGTGGCGGAGCGGCCTCCTCCTTCCGCCGGCTCCCCTGCGCCACCTTGCCGCCCGCCGCTCGGGCCAGCCCCGCCCGCCTGCGCGGCGCTCTCCAACCTGCCGCCGCCCGCCCGCAGCATGCGCGAGCCCGGCATCCCTAAATGGGACAATTCTGTCCGTCACGTCGCCGCTCCGCCGTCTCCACAGAAACTTTTGTCCCGCTGGCCAATCAGCGGAGGGCGGCCAAGGAGCGGGGAGGGGAGGCGGGGAGCCGACGCGGGAGAGAAGGGCTTTGGCGAGGAGCTTTTGCTCGCGCTCGGCTCGCGCTGCCGGCTGTCAGTCCCGGTTCCTGCGCCGCGAGACCTTCTAGTAGAGCCGCTGAGCAGAGAGAGCGGCTGGCAGAGAGGGAGGCGGGGGAGGGAGGGAGAGAGAGAGAGAGAGAGACTGAGGGAGCGAGCGGGGTGGGGGGAGGAGGGGAGAGGAGGAGGAGGCGGGAGAGGCAGGCGGGCACTGTCCATTTCGCAAGTGCCTGCCTGGGACAAGGCTGAGGCGCGGCGCGCGCGCAAGGTGCCAGGCGGCCCATTCATTTACCTCACGGCGCCTTTCGGATGTAGGGAGAGCCGTGGAGATGGGAGGGAGAGCCGTTCGGTGCCTTCCCCTCACCCCCCACGGCAACGAGCCATAGGAGGGTCTGAGAGAGGGAGCTGGGATTGGCGTGTGAGGTGACCAGAGAGAGAGAGAGGAGCCAGGACTGGACGGGTCCGGGAGCCATGAGAGAGAAGACGCGCGCAGAGAGACAGAGTGGGAGTGTGTCTGGGCTCGCGCGGCGGAGAGGAGGAGGCGGCGGAGGAGGGGAACTCCCTTTCCCGGGCGGCGAATAGGTGTCGGATGGAGCAGCTGCCGCCTGCCTTCGCCAGCTCGGAGGGTCGTCGTCGCGAGGCGCTGGCAACTGGGCTCCCGAGGAGGAGAGGGGGCTCGGCGGCGCGGCCCACAGGCGGCGAGGGTTTCAAGGGGTAACGGAAACTGGGGCCAAGGCAGGGACAATAATCGAGGCTGCTCCGAGCAGGGAGGGAAGCAGGCGGCGGCGGCGGCGAGGAAACGGGCGGCGCTGGTTCTCCATCAAGCATCCGGACGCCAAACTTCCTCGAACGCCTCGCAGCCGGCGGAGACCACCAGATACCTTCGGCTGGACGAGTCGCTAAATGGGCGAAAAACCGTTTTTACATGTGCAGCCCCACCGACGGCCGCCATCCGCCGGCCAACATCCTCCCAGAACTCAGCTCGCCCTCCTTTGGTCCCAAGCCTAATTTTTGTACCTTCAGAAGGGTCGAGGTTATTATCATCATTATTCTTTTACTCGGTTTAGTGGGATCCCCCCCCCCAAATAGCCAAATAAAGCCTGCGAGGATGATCTGTCAAGATTTCTCTCGGTGATGCACCCTGGATTTGTTAGGCAGGAAAGAACTTTCTATCCCACCAACAGCTTCCCACCCAAAGCATGGAGCCCTAAGATGGAATAAAGGAGAAGAGAAGAAGAGAGACCCGTTTGCCCTTCAGCGTTTTCCTCCATCCTGCGTGGAGAGGCTGCTTGTGGGAGAAGCAGGGTCCTCCCGGACAGACACAGGAAGGCAGCCCAGGGTTGGCTGGCTGGGGTGGAGGGTGGGCTTTTCTCTCTGCCCCCCCTCCCTCCAACCTGCACCATCCAGGCTGAAGCGGATGCCCGGGAGAGAAGAATCCGACTCCATGATCTGTCCTTTCGTTCTCCCTTTCCTTTTTTCTTCGCGGAGCTAGGGTCCATGTCTTCGGGGCCATAAAGGCGCAACCCTCGGGGGTGGGGGGAGAGGCGCTGCTGGAGACGCTGGGATAGTCCTGCCGGCCACAAGATTAAAGGGACGGATCACGTACTGGGGAAGCAAGAGGAAGCAAGACCTGGTCGCCTGGTGGATGTGGGGAGGAGGGGTGGCGGTTGGGATGATCAAGTTGAAAAATGATCAGGACTGCTGATCCACTCTGGAATTGATCGCCCAGCCCCTCATCCACCCGGATCGCTCCTTCAGCAAAGAAAGGGGGGAGGAGACCCCCCCAGCAGACACACACGTACACACCCCAGCCACCCCCACCCCTCAGCCCTCTCTAGGGTGTGATTGTCGCGGGACCTCCTCCTCCTGGTTGCATCTTCCTCCTCCATGAGCCCGGGGTGAACAGGTGCCCCGGTCCGCTTTGGGGGTGTGTGTCTCGCCCGGGGACGATGGAGAGCGGCGACCGGGACATGTACCGCCAGTTCCAGGACTGGTGCCTCCGGACTTACGGGGACTCGGGCAAAACCAAGACGGTGACCCGCAAGAAATACGAGCGGATTGTCCAGCTGCTGAACGGCTCCGAGAGCAGCTCCACGGATAACGCCAAATTCAAATTCTGGGTCAAATCCAAAGGCTTCCAGCTCGGCCATCCGGACGAGGTCAGCGGGGCTGGCGCTGGTGGCGGCGGCGGAGGGAAGCAAGTGCTCTACGTGCCGGTCAAGACCACGGTGAGTCGAGAAATTGCCTGCCTTGTTTGGGAGCCGCACCGGGGAGGGAGAGTGGCTAGCAGCTGCCGCTGCCGCCCCATCGCGGCCACCCGTGGGCTCCGGCTGCTCGCCTCCCTCCGCCCCCTCCTCCTCCCCCCGCCCCCCAACCTCCAGCCAGCGCTGCCTTTGCCTGGCACCTTCTGCACGGCTCTGGGCTTTGTGCGCCTCCCTGCCCTTCTTTTCCTGCGCGGCCAACGCACCAAGCACACCACCCTGAGCGCGATCGCCCTCCTGCCTTTCCCTTGCCATGATCCCCTTTCTGTCGTTGTTGGGGGGCGGCCTCTTCCCTTCGCCTCCCGGGGCTGAGAGGGGGAGTCGTGGGGGGGCTGCTGGGGGGGGAGGCATGTCCTACGCCTCCGCGCTCCCCATCTGAGACGAGTTCCGAGCGAGAAAGCACCGCGGGTCCTTCTTGGCACAAAGCGGGGCGGCCCTTGGCTTGGGGCTTTCCCCGGGATAGCAGCTTGTGTTTTTCCCCTTCATTGTTAGCCCATATCCCTCTGAGCATCGGGGAGCTGTGCTCGGCTCACTGCAGAAAGCAGAGGGCAGGGGGGAATCAACAAAAGAGCTGTAGGCTTTTGCACATGACCAAATGGGGGAATTGGTTGGTCTCTCTCCCCCCCCCCCGCCCTTCCCGCTTGTTCAAGTCTCACTTGATGCCAGCCCAGAAGTATTGTGAGCCTTCCAGAGGTTGGAGGCTGAAAAGCTAGCTGTAGATCTCACAGCAGAAGTGCTATTATGCTGGGTTGTGGTGGTAGTGGTGGCGGCGGCAGGAGCAACAGAATTTCCTGGTTCAGAAGATGGGAACTGTTGGTTACAAGTAGGTTTGCTTTCTCCTCTCCTTCCTTTAGTTTTTCTTGATTTCCAAGCTTTACCTTTTACTCTGGTTTGTGGAAGTGTGTGCAATAGCAAAAACCTTACCTTTGGCATTCGGAGTTGATGAAACACAATTTTGTTGTTGGACTAAGAAAAAGTGTCCTGGTTCTCCTTTTTCTTTTTTGACACAGTGAAAGAATGTATTTAAGATGTGGCTGTAGAATGCTAGGATTCCATGTGCTTTTTTAATCACCAGCAGCAAATCAAGATACAGTATTTGTATGCCAGTGGCCATGGTTAATGAAGTATGAAATAATACTAAATGTCTTAAAGTAATGGGGAATAATTTATACAGTGTTTATTATTTTATGGTTTCAGGATTTCAGCTACCTATTGGGATTACTTTGTAAAAGTTTTGTACCTTTGGGACACTCCACCGAGCACTCCTACATAAATCCATTTATTTCAAAAGTGGATTTTATCCACTATAAACCTGTATCCAAACTATTTACTATGGTTCAAGTACCTAATCCCATAAAAATAAAGTATAACCAAATTTCAAGAAAAGCTCAACTAATATACTTTCGTATCTATGCTGATTAATTCAGTTAATGCTGATTAACTGGAATAGCCTTCAGGAAGCATCCTTTATGTCTCATAGCATCTTTCTTGGAAAGCTACAGGTAAACTCATGTTTGAAGGAAGATGGAATTTATGGATAGCCTTAGAAAAATTAGTTTCCCTGTAAAGATAAAGCACTATTCTGGGACTTTATGGCTGTATTCCTGTGCACTTATCTGGGAGTAAGTACCACTGAATTCAACAGAGTTTACTTCTGAGTAGGCATATATAGGATTGCATTATATAAATGACATACATATGCATTAACTAAGTCTATATTTGTGCTGTTTCTAAAGGGTTTTGCACATCCCCACTCTTTTGGCTCATGCTTCTGTCACAATTTGATGCCCATAATTTATCTTGATATACTCACCTACTAAACATAGTTTCACCTAAGCATTTGTCTGCTTAACTCAGAAAAGCACAGAACAATCCTATACTCAATCCTTTACTCAAGAGTTCGGTGAAACTTTCTCCCAGGTAAGTGTGTGTAGGTTTTCAGCAACAATGTTGGAAATGATCACCTCTACAACAGTGCAGTAATGGGGGAGCAAAACTATAAAAAGGCCCATCAAATTTCTATATTACATTAAGTGGCCCGAATCCATGCCCATGCATGTCTGTGCACTGGACTGTGCCCAGTACACACTACTCTGTACTATCAGTGGCACAATGGGACAGTGTGTTTGGCTGTTAACCAGAAGGTTGGTGATTTGAACCCACCCAGGGACAGCTGTGGGCAAGATTCCTGCATTGCGGGGGGTTGGCTAGATGACCCTCAAGGTCCCTTCCAACTCCACAATTCTATGATTCAAAACTAACAGCATTCCTTGCACTGGAAAAATATTCAATCTTGAGTGCATTCAAATATTTAGTTTCCTAAATCTGCTCCATAACAGAAGTTTCAAACAGCATGCACAGATGTTACTGAATCATGATCACCTCAAACTTCATATCCCCATTCACAAGGATGCATCAATTGTTTAAGGACAACTTCAGATTTTTTCTAATGTGCACTCAGTGCTCAAAGTGGAAGTGAAGTGAAGTGGAATGGTTTCATTTCAAATTATGCCAGACTCAATAACATCCATAGGAAGAAATGAGGTGGTTTGGAGGCAGCCTGAAAAGATGTGGGATAGCATCCTACTCCATTTGAAGCACTGGGCATGCTGGATACATATCAATGGTTGACTTTGGAAGTGTTTTCAGTTTCACTTTGCTATTAACACATCTGTGAAGTCATTCAAGTTTACTCACTGGCACCATGGACAGAAGCTTCACTCTGTTTCGTAGCATCTCATTCATCCCACTATATCCAGTGGCCATAGAAGAGTTTAATCACATACTATCACTCCTTGTTAGCTCTTCTGTCTGATTGCTGCATACACTTGACAATGTTGTCACATATATATCTGCTGCTACAGTGCACAGAGACAGTAACTTCCATACTATATAATCAAAAAACTTTTCCCACTACCAGAAAAGTCATTGTAGTGTACAGTATTTCATTTTAAAAAATCAAACACTATTGATAATTCTGGTCAGTACAGAATTAACAGATGCACAAAATAACATTCTTAACATCAAAGCAATTGGCTTGATGAAAAATTAATATGCAAACCACCTTCATTGTCCAGAATTATTCTCTCCTTGAAGCTTTAAGGTTTGTTGCTCAGCTTTGCTGTCAGGCAGAGAGATTTGCTCCTGAAGGTTCTGTAATCCACTGCTGCTGGTAATTAGACATCATTACTGCTGCATTAAAGGGAAAGAGAGAAGGGGAGAGGACAGGCTGGGGCTAATTAACTACTTGATTTTAATGAAAGAAAGAGAGACTGATAGCAGGTGGGAGTTTGCACCGGAACAGACCAGACAAGCAACACAGACTTCACTGAAGCAAGAATAACTTGCAGGCTTACGGTAGCAATGCCCTTATCTGTTTATTAAATGGCATGGACAGCGAATGAAATACAAAGGCCTGAACATATATTATATCTAGTTTGCTGTTGCATGTTGGTGAACACCTCAGGCTCCCAGGGCCTCATTCAGTTTAAACAGCATGCAGAGAAAGGGAATATTTAGCTTGTTGAATGCTGATTTAATTTATTTCAGTGTCTCAGTCTTCTGGAGAGCAAAAGGAGCAAATCAGTCTCCCTGTTTTCACATCCCTCTGTGGTGTAGGAGATGCACTCTTGGTCACCAGGCAACAACATCCTGCAATACGGCCATTTTAGGTCTACAGTGGGACAACACACAGTGGAGTATTTATATGTGCAGCTCAATGAATAATATACTGTATCTCTGCTAACTCTTCCCACTGTTGTTCTTTTGTCATCTGCTCTCTTTCATTAAGCCCAAACTGCAGTTTATGAGAACAGTGAAATGATGCCTAATCAAGAGGCTTTACTTGAAAGCATAAGACAGAAAAATATGCCAAATGGCTGACAATAATTAGTTTAAAGTTTTTATACTTGATACTCACAGTCACTTAGCAACACATAACACTATCCTTAGTATGCCTGGTGACTGAAATTCTACAGATAATTTTATGAACAGCTTCTATGAGATTTCTGACTAAATTAGTATTTATGTTTGAAAATAAAATTGGAAATAATGAAAAACATCAGTGATGTTATGTGGTAATGGTACAAATTATAGTATCCAGCTTGAAATCAAATGTTCTCATGTACAGAATGATGTCCCAAGGATGTGAATTCAGGTCTATGGTCTAGAGCAGGCATGGCCAAACTTGGCCCTCCAGCTGTTTGGGGAGTACAACTCCCACCATCCCTAGCTAACAGGACCAGTGGTCAGGGATGATGGGAATTGTAGTCCCCAAACAGCTGGAGGGCCAAGTTTGGCCATGCCTGCTAGAGTTCAAACATTTCTGAATTAGTTAGGGGTGGGGCCTCACATCAGCAGTTCAGGATAAGCAATGAGGGCCAGGTGAAATACTATATGAAAGCAGACAGTCCTCTTGATCCCTATTTGAGAGAAATATGTGTATCCTGCTATCTTTTGTGTAAGTAACTATGTGGATGTTATGCCACTAGTTTAGATGTGTGTGCTGGTGAAGGTCTAATTAATGGATTCCACAGACCAATACTTTGGTTACCCTAGCATAAAAGTTGTTGGGGTTTAAATTACACTTTAAAAGGAAATTAAGTTGCATATGATTCAGTGGTCCATTCCTGACTTGCTGCATCAGTTTGTAACTGCTTAGGATGTGGGGTGTCAAAAATTATGCCAGTACAACTACACAAGAGTTGTGGTGATATTATGATGCTATTGCAGACACATCATCTGCACAAATGCATAGAATTGGACTGCTAGCCATGCTCCTTTAAAAATGTATCTTTATTATAAACTCTCCCCTTTAACTTGAAGTGATAACTGTAAAGAGCAAAGAAGTTTGTGAAATACTTATTAAGAAAACTGTTAACGTACAGGACTTTAACATGCCACAAGTGTCAGCACAACAATACAATTGTGGGAATGTTATTGAAGGTTTGTAAATATGCATCTTGGGGTTCCTATTATTTTTCAACAATAGATCAGTAGTAGAATAGAGGCAGAGTTCCAGGTCAATTTCTGGCATATCCTGTCAGGGATGGGAAAGACTCCAGTCTGAATCTCTAGAAAGCTGCTATCAGTGTACAAGGCAACTTCCTAATAATTACCAATCTCTGTTTCTGAGTTCTTAGTCTCTAATGTGTGTTAGAATAATCAATCCTCATGACAGGAGTAAAATGTGTCTATGTGCCACTGGTTAACTAAAAAAGTTAAAGCATTAGGATATAGCTACTCTGTGTTCTGCACACCCTCTATATAAAAGTTATACTTTTATCTTAAAATCCTATGGAATAATATTTTCACTTTGGCTATGCTTTATACCTCATCTTTATGTCAAACTTGTTCAGTTATGTAAAACTCTTCTAAAGATTGACATGGCTTATTAACTGGTAATTTTTAATGTAGATTTTCACAAATAAGAAAAATCCTTCATTACATGGCTAAATTATAGCCACAAAACTATCTCTGGCAGTCAGTACTTTTAAAAAATATGGTAACTGCAATATTTTAGGATGTAGCTTTCCAAAGAATGTTAGAAAACAGGGATAGACTTTTGTAAATACATGTATATACTAAATTCCTCTCCGAAGCTTCAAAATTAGCAGTGAAAGTGAAAGTGGGTAGGAATGGTCAAAGTACAAATCAATATGAGGATGTGGAAATACAGTCAATATTTGCCACTGAACTTAGAACTTAAGGGGGTTCTGGACAGAAAACACAATACATTTACCTCATGAAGAATGTATATGTTGCATTTAGCAATTAAATGACTGGCATGCAGAACAGAAGTGTGCATGCGTGTGTATATGTTTTTTGTTTTTATCTACATGCATTTTTACATGTGTTTTTATTTACATGTGTATTTATTTACACCCCACACACACCCCACACACATTGGGGGTGGTATTTATTCAGCTAAGTTTTACTCAAAGCAGGCCTATTGAAATTAATGAACATGACTAAATTAGCCCTATTAATTTAAATGGGAGTACTCTGAGCAAAACTTAGTTGAGTACCACCTAGTATGTCACTGAATACTAGCTGCACTTGAATCCAGGCTTCCCATAAGCATCTAGTTGGCCGTTGCGAGAATAGGATGGACTAGATGGGCCTTTAGCCTGGTCCAGCAGCCAGACTCTTCTTATGTTCTTAATAAAAAGCACTTTACTAGTATATATATTTCAATGTGCAAATCACCATCAAAGAAAAGCTTCTGGACTTCTGTATAACAGTGTCACTATACTTGAGACACTCAGTGGCTCTGGGTCTCCAGTGTAGTGACCAGCAAAGGGAGGGGAAGTAATAGAGGCAGGGCTGTGCTTATACTGCTACTGGGTTCTCTCAGCTAATCTGCTCTCAGTGCCCTTTTGGAATTTCCCATCAATCACAAACTCCTGTCTCCAGTGATTCCAGTAATCCCAGACTTTGAGAATCAAGCTGCTCCTGTCTTTGGTTAGAAGTGTGATGAAATGTTGGGAACTGAGGGGTGGAAAAGGTAGAGCTATACTTCCCTTGCAGGAGGCAGAGCTGATCCTTGTGGCTCAGCTCATTCCTTCTGCCTCCATTCACATGAGAGAAGAATTGCTGTTGCCATGGAGGGAGGCAAGGAAGATGATAGATATCTGAATGCACACCCTGTGAAACCCTCTTCAGATGTTCAAGCCCTCACATGATTACAGTCAAGGGGGAAACAGGATCACACTCACTTGGCTTGCCCCCTCAACACATCCTCAATGGCCTGGCCCTGCTGATGTCCATGTGTTGGGACTGAAGTCAATTCAGCTATGTGCATGTAGATTCTCTGCATTATTTAGAACCTTGATTGCATGGGCTTCTAAATCACATGGGAAGGCTACACATGCGCATCGGGCTCCCTACTTCAGACTTTCAGCTTTAGTGTGTGGACAAGCAATGCAGCCAGGCCATTAATGCTACAGGGATAAGGCTAGCAGGCATGCCACCAACATTATGGCCCATGCAATTGTAATCACTTTGGAAGAGAGCTTCCTTTCACTTCGGCTTAGCTGTGTGTAGGGACATGCTCCACACTGAAAGCACCATAAACCACCAGTTCCTGTTATCTCCCCTGTAGACAGAGACAGTCCTTACTATTCCAGGATTCCCTTTCACTTTCTCACCGAAAAATAAGGCAGTGGCATTCCTAAGATCACTCACCACACTTTTCTTCCCAAGGGGCACAGGCCTAAGCAGAAAATATGGCTTGAGTGAGCAACAAGTTGGTGATCAGTGAAAAAGCAAAAGGAAAACAGCCTAGAGACAGGGGTCCTGCACTGCTGATGACATCATCACCAGAACAAACACGTGAAATTATTCATCTCCGTGCTTTGGTTTATCTTTTTTCCTTCTCCTTGTATTCTTTCCCCCATACCCCATACTTGTAAAAATAAAGCAGATTTGTTAAAATAAGCAGATTTGTGCAAGAACACCACACATCTACAGTGGTTACTCTTCCAAATGAAAGGAACTTTATCAAAACCAGTATTCCTATTGCTCAAGGAAGAGGACGTGAGTGTGGAGTTTTATCTCTTCTACACAAACAGTGAACTAGTGTTCTGTCAGTGCAAAAAGTTGTGCAATCAACTGTGCAAACTGAGTTCTTATGGGTCCTGTTCTCTGTGATCATGTTAATTCTGTTCATTGACTTACTGACCCAAATATTTATTCTCTCTCCACCCATGCTTTTCTACATACTGCCACCAAAGAAAGCCAAATATTTAAAGTATTCTACAGAACATCCACAAACTATTATTCACCAATCACTTGTTCTAGATCACTATCAAAGAGTGTTTACAGAAGTTTAGTGATACTCTAGGCTAGGAATGACTAACTTATGGCCCCCAGGCCATATCCAGCCCCCAAAGGTTTTTTTCACTCCCCGCTTCACAATTTGGTGGTGGTAGCAATGACAGGCCCCCACCCCTGACCCCCACCATCTGATTCTCTGCTGCTTCCTCATTGTGGAGCACCTCTGCAGCATTCAGCAAGCACTTTCTGAAGGGCTTGAGAGATATTGGGATACAGATCTCTCCCTCCCTGCTCACCAGATCCATCCATTGTATGCAGTGTGCCCCTCTCTGTATGTACATGTGTGTCCCCTAGTATGTATGCAATATGCATGTGATTATCCTGCTGGGATAGCTCAGTTGGTAGAGCATGAGACTCTTAATCTCAGGGTCGTGGGTTTGAACCCCATGTTGGGCAAGAGATTCCTGCACTGCAGGGGGTTGGACTAGATGAACTTCATGGTCCCTTCCAACTCTACAATTCTATGATTCTATGCGTGCTTGCTCTGCTGTTTATGTGATGTATATGCAAAATGTGTGGGGTGTATGTATGGCATGCCAACTGTGAGGTGGCCACACTCAATTTTTGACCATCTATCAAGTTAGAAGGTAGCAATGTAGCCACTTCTCCTGTAGGTGAAGGTGAGGTAGGAAATCCAGGTGCTTGGGTACCTAGAAAATTGATGATAGTACAAGAATGTTAGAATACTTACTTGATTTTTGCAAGACTCTTTCTTAAAACTTGAGGCTGAGTTTCTAAAATATTATGCTGGTTCCTGGGATTTTGAATGACTTTTGTAGCTCTCTTTTAAGGGTCGATTCCACACTACAGCCCTTGAGTACTGTTGAAGGGCTCCTTTTCTATAACTGGTGTTTGCTGGGCTCAACTGGAGCAACAACACTACCAGGGGAAGGATTCCATCTGCGTCCACCACTGCTTCACCTGCTTGCTGCAGAGTGCCAATTTCCCTCCTCACTGTTAGGAATGTAGGAAGCTGCCTTATACCAAGGTAGACCAAAGGAATATCTAGCCAGTATTGTCCATGCTGACTGGCATTGGTTTTACAGGGTTTGAAAACAAAGTCAAGGTGGCTCATGAATAAAATCCATACTTGCTGCAAGGCCATTTTGCACAGGGACTGGCTGTACTACAGCAGAAGTGCCACCTTGGCCCCGCGACTGTGGGTGCCCAGGGTGTGGGAGACATGCAGCATACATGGCCCTGGTACCAAAAATTGTGGGTGCCTGGCCCCTTCATGGGGAATTTTGTGGTTCCCAGCCAGGAACTCCATAGCACAGCAAATCTCAACTACAGTTGGTGTCACCATTGATCAGTGCTGACAGCAAGGCTTGCTTGCCAAGAAACAATTAGAACACACTTCAAGGTTCCCAATTTTTCCATGGAAGCCATGTGTCTACCTGCCTCACACCTGATATCACAAATGATGTCAGACATGGGGGAGATGGCTGTGGTCTGGGGGAAATGGCCACATAGTCAAACTGGGGTCTGTATCAGGTCCAATTTGGCCCAGAGGCTGGAGGTTTCCTACCTCTGGTATAAATGTCTATGGTGAGAGGAATCTGCAACCTAGATGCATACCACATCGCAGAAAGGGCTACTTGATGCAGACCTATTCATTGTTCACATGTTGTTCAGCACTGGAGTGATGAATGCCAGAATATGGCTAAAGTATTCAAGTTTTCAATGGGCTCCCACTCTGTGTGCTAATGCAGTGCTATGAAGGTTGGTGCCACATATATCTTTAGGTGCCAGGCAAAAACTTTCCTCCGTAACCTGTGGCCTTTTAGAAGTGAGTGGGCTATTTTATATGTATGGTATTTCTTTTTCCTCTTGGTTTTAATGTACAGGTGTCTATGTGGGGTTTATTGTCTGGTTGTAAGTTGCTTTGGGGTACCCGTGACAAGATAAGCTGACTGACTAAATACATAAATAAGATTAAAAGCAAGCTATCAAGGCTACCCCAAGATATTATGCTACCTGAGGCAAAGGAAAAAATGGCACACACATGCATCCATGCCACTTTTAGCAGTAAATCTTACTTCAATATTAGTAATGGAGCATTGCACTGCCCCTGAGGGAGATCAGCAGGGTAATTATAAAGGTGGAGGGCAAGAGGCATGACACACACAGCTCTCTTCTCCCAACAGGAGGGTATGGTCAGGGAGCTCAGGAGGAAGAGCTGAGGGGCACCACTTCCTCCCAGCACACACCACCTGAGGCCGTTCCCTCACTCTGCCAAATAACAGGACAAGCCCTGTAAGCTAGTGGGGGCAGAAATAAATGTTGAAATTTCAGAAAGAGCTTTTACAACTTGAATAAAGTCCTTCTTCGTTCTCAATACAGCCATGCAGTAGCACAGCAGTTAAGAGAATGAGCTGAGAACTGCATGCCCTTGATTCAGTTTAACTCAACTGAATTTGACTGGTTGGAAAATAGTAGTCCTTCATCCTCACACCTAGATTATGAGACCTACTGTACAGGAGCATTGCAGTGATTACTGGGAATGAACTGATGTTTAAAAAGTCAAGAAAAAATCTCCATATAAGCACAAATGGGCCTCCTGCCATCTATCTATCACTGCATTTAACTGTTATTACTGTGGATTTAGGTGCTTAATTTTTGGAAGTTAGTAATAAAATGTGTCTGCCATTACAGAATAAGAATATCTATTTGGGACATCAAAACAAAATTTTGCGTAACTTGCTGCACATTAAGAGAGACATATTAAATCTAAATCATAGAACGTGACTGTGAATCAGGAATATATGACCAAAGAAGAGCCTGGGGTCATAGCCCAAAGACACTGAACTCAGCACAGCTCCTGGCTGTTAAGAGTTCTAGCTTCAGCATACTGAAACAAGATCTTCCTAGAAATTAGTTCAGCTATTTAAATGCTATATGAAATGCTTGTGAACATTACAACTTCTCACTAAGTTTAGAAGCAGATGGAACTGTTGATGAAAAGGGGTGCAGAGAAGACAGCCCCAACACAATGATACTCAACCGAATGTGTGGATGCTATAGATTAGACAGAGTGGGACATGAATGGAGTGTGTGAATAGTGTGAAATGGTTTGTGAGTGAGAGAATGAATAGTGAATGGACCCAATAGATGTTACAAACAAAAGCCTTATCTGCAAATGTCTATAGGTTCACATCTCTTCTGCCTTTAGCTTCAGACAATGTAGTCCAAACCATACCAACTCAGAAGTCAGTCCTAATGATTTCAATGAGCCTACTCTAAGACAAAGGGTGTTACATATATTATCATACATGTGCACACGCAGTATATAATAGTTGTTCCTTAATACAAAGCAAATGCCAGGATACAAATCAAGAGGCAGTAAGACCAGTCTTTCAATAGTGCTAGCTGAATGCTAATTGTTAAATCATTGCCGGGGGGGGGGGCATATTAAGTTGCAACTAACGAGATGTAACCTAAACTTTCTATGAGGGATTTTTTAAAAAAAATTCTAAATCTAGAATACAGTAAAATAAAAACACCACTTATCATATAATCCCATAAGGTCCAGTCCGCCCACAGCAATCTGTAGCAGTATTTCATCTTTCTCTTAGCAAAACTTTAGATGACTTAAGAAAACTGTAACAGAGTAATCAAATTATTTTATTTCTGGGTTATTATTGAAGGCTGGGGCCAGAGAATAGTGAGGATGAGAAGAGAGGGAGCTGAAAGTGGTAGGACAGAGCCATGATTGTTCATAGTATGTAGACAATTTATTTTATTCTGATCAAGCTGGGTATTCATGTTTTTATAGTGCTTCAAAAACCTGCAAACCTCTTTGACAACTGATGAAAGCAAAGCAAGAGATATGCGGTGTATACCAGAGGCAAATTTAGGGTTCTGCCACACAGGGTGCTGAGTGTAGTGGGTGCCACAGGCCATCATAATTATGACATGGTGAATTGAGCCAAACAGAAGGTGAGAGGCGAGAGGGCACCAAACTTTGGCCTCACACAGGGTGCCACTGAAATTCGAAACACCAAATACTGAATAAAGAAATAACTATTCTGGTCAAATCATAGACATGCTGATCCCAAAGCGGAATCTTGAATGAAGCAAAATATTTAATCCCAAACATAACCCACCAGTGTAGGCATTTACATGGATTAAGGCAAGATCAAATGCTTGCTCATCAAATTTAGGAGCATAGTGCTAGCATAGTGCTCAGGACCACAATAGCTCAAGAACTGTCTCTTGCCATATAAACCAACCTGACCCTTCTTCCTCTATGACAGGTCTGGAGGGTGGCCACACAAGAACAGGCCTTTTCTGCAGTGGCTCCCTGACTGTGAAACGCTCTCCCAAGGGGGGCTTGTCTGGCACCTTCATCATACATCTTTAGGCACCACACAGAAATGTTTCTCTTTAACCAGGCCTTTGGCTGACTAATATTATAATATTCTACAGCCTTTTAAATGTGTTTGTGGGAAGCGGGGTTATTGCTTTATTTTGTGCTTCTATCCTGTATTTTTTTTTAATCTTCTGAATTGTCCTGAGTTCTTCAGATGAAGGGCAGAATATAAAATTAATTAATTAATAGTCTGGTCTGGATGTAATGGTAATCTAGGGTTCAGGAACCTGCGGCCCTCCAAACATTGTTGGACTCCAACTCCCATGAGCCTCAGTCAGCATGGGCAACAGGGATGATTGGAGTTGGAGTCCAATAACATCTGGAGGGCCACAGGCTCCCTGCCCCCTATATGAAATCAGAGTTAATATGCATAGACCTGATCCGCTCTCCTCCTCTGGTGCTCTGTGCTGGTGCTGCTGGGACAGTGAGAAGGAAATCAGAAGCAGCCACCTCCATTTTCAACCAACCAGTTTGTCATTTTGTCTGAACCAGGAAGTGTGGGTAGTTTTCATCATGAAATATACTCGGAGTCGAGTGTGGATTTCATGCTCTTTATTCAGCTCATAGTAGTGAGGAATGAAAGTTTCCCCAAAATATCTGCTTTATATACATTATTTACACAATGGGCCACACGTGATTGGCTAATTCTGGGATTCTCCCGTAGGCCAATCAGGTTGCGGATTCACTTCCACCTGGAGCTGGATTGGGTGGCTCCTGCGGACCAATCATACTGATGCATTGTTCTAGGACCAATCCGACTGCTGCATTCTGAATCCTATTGTTCTAGGACTAATCTGACTGCTGCATTTTGGATCCTATTGTTCTAGGACCAATCAGACTGCTGCATTTTAAATCCTATTCAACTCAGTACATAACACATCATCAGCCACTGTTTGATGTATGTTTGTTTCAACAAGCCCTAATTATAACTAACCATAGTTTGTCTGAATCTGGATGAAGCAACAAACTGCAGTTAGTTGAAAACAGTACTGGATGTGGCATCAAGATGGCAGCTCCCTGCACTGCAGATTGTATGCCTGGGAAATGTCAGAAGTCTTATCTGCCCACCCCCACCCAACACATAGAAATTAGTGTCAAATTGGGCAACAATCCACAGTTTAGACTGTGCCCCTTGCAATGATAGTGCTGACATCTCAGATCTACTCTTTGGACTACCAGGCAACAGCACAAGGAATGACACAAATGACTTTTCTCAAATTATCCTTCTGGAATTGTTCATACAGGCACACATAAGTAATCCTTCCCTCCTCCTTCATCTGCACCAGCTTGATTAGGGACTGTATGGAACAACTCCAATAATATATTCGCTGCAGAGACTGGAGGCAAGAACAGATTTCCCATCTTTTGGTTATTTCTCCCCTAGAAACTAAAGACTTCTTGTCTTGTATCTCGCCCAGGTCTTCCAGTTATATTCCCACAGAAATGGGAGTGGGACCAGATAAAAAACTCGAGCGGGGGCATATTAATTAAGGCTGTGAAGGAGTTGCCACAGGCCAAGTGGAAATGGAAAGAGGGGCACATTTAGCTCAGTAACAAAAGTTCTATAACCCTGATTTTAATTAGCACTTGACACTGTGCTTTCCTCCTTCAATAAATACACAATCTGCATACATTCTAACAGAAACAAGATTCAAATAAAAATTATGAGGGCCATCTAAAATTCTGTAAATTAAGAGGGGAAGAGATAAAGTAATAGATACTTGGACTTTAGTGCTGCTTTGGAAACCAGACTTATGTTTGTCTAATATGTTTACTGCAGGCTTTTATACTGTGATGCTAGTCTTATATAAGAACTGAATCTTATAGTCAAAAACACCACAAAACCTCTGTGTTGGCTAAAATATGTGGTATGTGCATGTGTGTGCAAACTCACACACACTTCAAATTAATATTAGGTTATTATTTTAGAGAAATCTGCCTGCCTACTATTGGTTCAGCAAGTGGCAGACAATTCTCTCTCCACCCTCAGTCAATAAGCCATATGCTGTAACCACAACAACAAAAAACCCCAAAGGGCTTTCAACACTATAGTTCAGATAATTTGTTGGACCTCCAATTTCTATATGATTTCTCTTGCAAAAAATTGCCTGTCTCCCACATCTTACCTGTTTTGCCTAAAATTAAAATCAAAATGTAGGAAAATATCTCACACACCCTGAGCTTAGCATACACTTTGGGGGAGATGCACAACAGGATGAATCAAAGGGCTTATTGCTGGCAGCTTAGAAGGGGGCCATATGCTGTGCTTGGCTGCTCTAGTAGTTTCCCTAGGCCAGCCTGACCCACTGCAAGCCTCCCAGGGGCCTTGGCAAAACAAAAGAAAGAACGATGGCAAAAATGAGATGTGGAATACTCTTCTATATGAAGTGTGCAGCGGCGTGAACGAGAACGAAAGCAAGCCTTAGTAGCGCTTGGGGGCACAAATTGACACAAACCTGGCCACGAGGAATTAGGGCCGGCTTGCGATCCTGTGCAGCACAATGACTCGGGAGTAAGTCGCGTTGGCCGGAGTTACTACAGGAAAGAAAGAAAGAAAGACACTCTGCACAGGATCGGGCTGTAGGGAGTTGGCATACCGCAGGGCGGGGGGTGGGGTGGAAGCTGCCCGCGCCACCGGGTGACGCCACTGTGTGCCTTTGCCCCCTTCGCACCCAAAATGCCACCTCGAGGCCCTTCATTCGATGCGACTGCCCCTTCTTCCTGCCCGACGCTCCCTTTTCCCTCAAAGCCAAGCTGCAGCTCTGGCATCCGCAGGGTCCGTGGCCTTGCCAGGCTCCTCTCGCCCAACTGTAGCATCTTTCCCGGCGCGATGAACAGAAGCACCCTGGGCGGAGAGGGAGGGAGGGAGGGAGGAAGGGCCGAGAACAGACGCTCCTCACCCCTCCCTCCGCCACCCCCTCCTCTCCCGCCGCGCGTGCGTGTGGCGCGGCAGCGCGTCTGCGAGGAGGAGTCCCCAGCCGCGTGCAGGGCAGGCGAAGGCGGCAGCAGCAGCAGCGAGGCTCTGGGGCTGGGACGGAGCGAGGAGGATGGCGGAGGACAGGCGCTGCCTGCTCCCCTCCCCCTGACTTCGCAGCCGTGGCCTGGCACCTGACTCGGGGCATTGGGAGAAGGGGCGGGATGGGAAGGATCGGGGTGGGGGGGGTTAGGGGTGGGTGTGTACACGCGCTGGCGGGGGGGGCAGCTTTCTCCCCCTCGCCTTCGTTCTCTCCCTCTCCCTTCCCGTTCCTATAGTAACCCTGAAATACCTCCAGGACACACATAGCTGGGCTCCGAGGCTCCTCTCCGGATTGGCGGAGGCGAGAGGGGGGGAGGGGGAAGAGAGCCGAAGCCAGGCGAGCAGGAAGGAGCGCGCGCGGCGCTGGGGCAGGCCCGGCAGCAGAAGGCAGAGCGCGCCCCCTCCCCCTCCGCCCGCCGAGTTCCCATGGCGACTGGGTCGGCGAGCTGCAGGAGCCAGCTGAGCGGCACCTGGACTGGCAGCGAGCGAGCCGGAGCCGAGCCGCCACAGGCGCGGGCTGACAGGAAACACGCCCACGTGCCGACCCCAAACACCCAACAGAACAGGCCGGCACGCGGTCGCCCCCTCCTCAATTTCCCGCTCGCTCTCGTGCTCCCCACCCCGAGAACTGGTGATGTTGACACATCCCAAACCAGAGAATGGCTCTGAAACTGGATTGACTCAACCAGGGATTGTGGCACAAACAGAGCACAAGCCGACAGAATCAGCGCTGCGTCACAATGCATGCTTTGGCAGCACAGAACGCTCTGACAATCGTTGCGGTGGGGGGGGGAGGTGGGAGCATGAATCATAGAACTGTAGAGTTGGAAGGGACCACGATCGTCATCTAGTCCAGCCCCCTGCAATGCAGGAATCTTTTGCCCAACGTGGAGCTCGAACCCACGACCCTGAGATCAACTGCCTCATGCCCTACCGACTGAGCCATCCCACGTGTTCCTTGTCCCATGTGCTGGTTGTACGCGTGTGTGATTCACACACATCTGTATGCCCAGCAAAACACAAACACCAATACAATCACCTCATGGGATAACTTGCTTGTGGAGTCCTGCATGGAAAAGCAGGTATGGACATGGACATTTGGTGCTCAGAGGCAATGATGTACCAGAGTACCAGATGCTGGGAGCAAACAGCAGGAATTGCATGTCATCTTCATGTACCGCTTGTGAACTTCTAGGCATCTGGCAGGTTGCTGTTGGAAACGGAATGCTGAAGGAAACTGTTTCACATGTTATCCTCATAAACAGAGATCGACACACTGCTGGTTCCTCCACCCTTAATGATGTGCAACCCAACCCCCAACATTGACATATGGAGAGTATCTGAGCAGGGAATCTGACACATGTAGAATTCTGTGTGCTTGGCTTCCTTGCACTCTGGAACCATGTGGCATTAGAGTTCCAGATTGTGTAGAAGTTTACATGCTTCTACATGTGTAGAAGCTGTATGTCAGGAGTGAAGAACCAGCAGGCCTCCAGATGTTGGACTACAACTCATCAATCCTGATCATTGGTCATGTTTGCTGGAGCCACTGGGCATAGGAGTTTGACAGCATTTAAAAGGTTTCAGGTTCCCCACAATTGTTCTCCATGCATTTGCTTCCTTCAGGTGCTCATGCTCAATTTGTGAACCTTAGGGTTAGGAGCATGTGGATAATGTGGGAAGGAGTTAGGGGTGGGGGTCTGTGGTCTAATTCAGCAAAGTGCAATATGTGAAATGACTCTTATACTAACAGAAAATGATGCTGGTACAGACTGTGATGGGCATACACATATCTTTTGATGTAGAGATATAAAATACATATGTCAGGGGAAAATCTCCTCAATATGCTCTCATATTCATTGACCCTGACATGTCACCACCCAGAAAGACACTGGAACACAAACACACAGAGAAAACACGCCCACTTTTTCATTGGAGTCCACACTATCTTACTAATGTGATACAAACAAACATGACTTTGGTACTACTTCTCTCATTCTTTTGCACACTGAGAATTCTAACAGCAACCCTTCCTCACAGCTGTCGGTTAAGGCCCCAAGCTACTGTTAAACTGACTTTTTCCAGACCAGACACACACATCCAATACATTACCAATGTACGTCACAATACAAAATCTAAAAACACATTACATGATACTTATTAAAACTTAATTCAAATAAACAGGATTTCTTCACAGACCTAAACTAATGCCTTCAAATTATGAGAAACAGAATTTCAACTAAATGTTGGGAAGAGCATCCTGATTTTGAGCTATTTGATAATGGAACAGGTTGCCCTGAAAAGTGGTGGACTTCTTCTTCATAGGAGGTTCCTAAGCAGAGGCTGGATGGGCTACTGACTAGCAGTAAAGTTCTTGCATCAGCAATAGATTGGACCAGATGGTCTTTGAGGTCCCTTATAACACCACGATTCTGTAAACACAGAAGAGACTTGATACTATCCACACCAAAGTTTTCTCATTTAGTGCTGTTAATTTTTCTTATGTAGATGTACACACATAAAAAAATGCAGATCTACTGTATATGTTGGTACTGCTGATACATAGACAAACACACAGAATACTGAACAAAGTGGAATATCTTCTCAGTCAAAGTTAAAGCATTTAGAACTAATTAAAAAAGAGTTTGGGTCACTTCTGTTGCACTGGAAGTGTTTAGTTTGTGACATAAAAAGTGCTAGTAGGGCTAGTTTGCTTTTAATTTGTACCCTGTGACCTGGAAGACCACACCAAACTAAGATGAGTGGGGGGTGTTGTGGTTAATCAATAGTAAGGAAATAGCATTTTGCACCTGCACAAACTACTATTCCTTATTAGATCATCTGCTGAAAACAGCTCCAAGACTCAATCTTAGCGTAGCATGACTCAAATTCAGTTTATAGTCTGAGCGCAACCTCGGACACTATCCACAAAACTGCCAATTTATTTATTTTTACTGGGAGTAGCTGTAAAGTGCAAGGTTATTATGAAGGCAAGTGCCAAATCTCTCTCTTCATTCAGAATCTATCATGCTCTGACAGAAGAGCTGAACTATAGAAGCGTATACCAGAAAAAGATGGCCTGAAGTACCATGGCAGCATCTACTTCAATAAATATTAGTCATCTTAGTATGGCAACTATTCTATACATGCCTATACCAAAGTAAGTTCCATTGAGTTTAGTGGGGTTTACTCTCAGGTTAAGTGGGTATAGGATTGCACCCTAAGCTTTTATTATTAATCCCATCTGGTATGTCAGAATCTCAGTTTCATACTACTTTTACTGCTATTCTCACTACCACCGATTTAATACTTTCACTCTAAAGTGCTATTTGTATAAGCCTAATTGCTTCATTTAGAATTGCACTAAAGGATAAGGCTTCCCACCAGCAATGGTTCTGATAGAGGTTGTTCCTATCTCTCAGATTTCAGTGTCCATCCCATAATTTCATCAATTACATACCTAGTAGCTAGAGGAACAAGATTTGTTCCCATAGTTCTTAGAAGTTTCAACAATATGTGCTTTTAAAGTTTGGCTGGAAACAGGTGAGACTGACATTACTATGACTATTCTGATATCACTGGTCTGCTTGTTAATCTATACCTATTGAGATTCCAACCATATTTTCATTTGTTTGTTTGTTTATATAAAAAAAATCAATTTTATGACACATTTCAGCCCTCAAAGAGTTTCCAAGTTGATTTATAGTGTTAAAATAAGAGTATTAAAGCATGACATTCTTTATCACAGGATTGTGGGTTCGTAACCCGCATTGGACAAAAGATTCCTGCAATGCAGGGAGTTGAACTAGATGACCCTCGAGGTTCTAGGATTCTTTTCTATGTCAGCAACCCCCTCCCAAAAAGGCCCACAAGTAGGTATGTGTTAAAACAGGGGATGATGACGACTTCTGACTTGTGGGTCCCAGGTTGACCCATGGAACTGTTTTCCACAAGCCCACACCCCCACACACACACCTGATATCCTAAATGATGTCAACTGCAGAACAGGTAAAGAGGCAGCTGCAAAGGAACAGCTGGAAGCATAAAACATACTTCTGATTGTCCCTTGGCAAATAGGGCTTGTATTTGGAACATTTTAAATTTGGCACCAAATGCAAGCCCCACTGGGATTGGTTTTACTCTGGAGCACCCAATCAGAGCTCCTGAGCTGATCCCTCCTGAGATCCCTCCTGAAAGCAGAACATGAAGACAGTGCCAGCCAGCTGGGACCACAGAGGGCAGTCCCTACTATTTCCTCCCTGTATGTGGGAGGAGACTAGCAGCACCTTCTATTCACTGAGAGGCCACTGTAGAAGTGGAACTGGGGGCTCTGAGGAGGCGGCAGAGCCAGCTCCAAGGAACACACTGCAGTCATTGCTGCCACTGCAGCAGCAGCGGCAGCAAGCAATGCATTCCTTGGAGGCTGGATCTGCTGCCCCTGTGGATCTTGCCACCTGAGGCAGTTTCCCCACGTTGCTTCATGGTTGGGCTGCCCTGTCCCTCAGGTAACCAAGTCCTAAGTCACATAGAACTTTAAAGATAAGGACTATGAGTTGTTCTTAGAAATTGTTTGGAAGCCAGTGCAGCTCCTTAAACACATGCAAGCTAAGTCCCCTATGTTACGTCCCAGTTAGTATCCCAGCAAAAGGAGAGAGACAGCAAAAATCCAGCTGAAAGTTAAAAAAAGGTAAATTGCAGGTGTGAGAGTTTGGGGGAAGCCACCCCAGGATTCTGGAAGAGCTGGCAGCTTTAATCCTTTGCCCTCCTGCTCTAATCCAAATCTGGATTGGGTCCTCTAAATCAATTTACATTGAAAGGAATGCTTCCATGTGTACAACTGGAGCTTTTCATCCAATGCAAGGAGCAGATGCAGGAGGCCAGCTCTGGCTTAGGACCACAGCAAAAGGAGGAAAGGCTAAAAAACAGAAAACAGAACTCAGCCTCCGTCAGGGTCCCTAAGAAAGTATTTTCCCATCTTCCCTCCACATAAGCATTGCAGCTTTCTCATGCTGATGACAAGGACTTGGGGGCCTGCCAGGTGACAGCAATCAATGAAGGCAGGAGTGTGAAAATCCAGTTCAATAGCTGTAGAGTGATAAACAGTATCTGGAAGAACAGACCATTGATGTCATAATCACATCAGTCAACAGGGAGATGTTTTCAATATGCTTAGCCATAAAGAACAAATCCCCCTATGAGTAATCAAGGGGCCAAGCTAGGGAAGTAGATTCACCTAAAAACTTTCTTTTAAAGGTACTTCTGGATGTAGTCCGTTAAGAGCCTTCAGTTCTGGTACTTTATATCCCAGATCCTGTCCACTGGGAGAATAATAGGATCTGTTGGGAGGTAAGGGTCCTGGGTGTGAAATCTTTAGGCTTCATTGATAGAATGCCAGCTTATACATAGCCAAAAAAGATGGTAAAAGAGGACACAGATTTGTGTAATGTTTGCATATATTTTCATGGTTTAAATAGAATTACATTGTATTTCACCATTGTAGGGAAGACTATGAGCTATGTGCCTGCTCAGTCTGCTGTCCAGGTGTTAACTGTTGATGGACAACTTCTAGACCCCTGCTCTGCTTATAGTTCTTTATCTTTAAACTTGAGTTGGACCAGACACCCCTTCAAACGGACGACTCCTTCAGGCAGAGAACTGTCATCTATAAAGTAAACCACATGGCCACACTAGCAGAGGCAGTTTTACGGTAGTGCAATCGGTTTGGCCACACTGGGTGTTGTGCTGCATGAGGAGCCACAAAAATGCTATAGAACAGAGTGTGAGAGGCGGGGGGCGCCAAATTTTAGCAGTGTACTGAAATTTGAGAGCCCCCAATCTGCCACCGACACTAGGCAAACACAGACTAATGGAACCTTAGGGTGTTGAAGTGGTCCTGAGCGTGGAGACAAGCTTTAGGGCAAAGGCTATAAGGTGGCTTCATTCAGGACTTCAGGGGTGTGTGGCTGGGCAGCATTTCTTCATAGTGTATAGGTTCTGAAGCAGGGGTAAGCACTTGGGCACGTGGGGTTTGTCCATAGACTAGGATGTACAGCTGTTAGACGCTCATTTTATTCAATGCATCACTCCAAGAGGTAAGAATCACAGGGCCCTGGACCATATTGATGCCCTCACCCAGCATACAGATGCCCCATTAACATTGGACTTGTCCCTAATAAAGAAGCACATTGTGTCCCACTTGTGACTGCCTCCCTTGCTTCAATCAAGTCTATACATGAAATGAGGATTAAATATCAGCAAAGACTGTGTGGCAAGTTAAAAGTAGTAATGCTAGCTCAAGGAAATTACAGGTCCCTAGGGGAGAGATGAGCACTGTTACATCCTCCCCTCCTGTACAAACGATTTGCTCTCTTCCCATAGAGAGTATTCCACTCATTCACTTCCACAGTCCTTAATCCCTGTAATGTGCTGGTCCAGGGTTTAGATCAGTTAGCCCTTCAAACACCCATTGATCTCATTGATGATTAGGTGTTAAAGAATCATGCTATTAACCCACTCTGGTTCCTGGATCGAAACGTTAACAAAGTGGTGTGGAGGAAATTGCAAGGAACTGGCTCCCACACTGCAGTGGTTAATGCATCAATTTGCCTTATGTTGCAATCTCATGCAGTTACTTAGGAAATAAGCTTCACAGAAGAGACTTAGGCATACTCCCAAGTAAACGTGCTGAAGACGGGGTTGCTTATAGATTGCAAAACATTTAAAGCAAGCTGTAGGTTGGAGTATATATGGCTTATATTGCATGTGTTTTATCTTGTGATACTATTTAAATGGCATTCAGAAAAGCATTACACTTCCACACCCATTCCCTTGCTGATGTCTGGATCTTCATCACAGTGACACGAAAACTCCCTCAAAGAAATTTCAGTAGAAATGTCCAACTCCCTCTACTGGAAGTTTCTTGTAGGATAACAGAGAAAAGGTAAACTCTGCTGTTATGCATCTTGTAATAAGATCAACTGAGTGCTCCAGTGCAAAATCAGATGAAACAGCCCTATGAAGCCTTTTCTTGTACACTATTTAAAATTACTTTTCTTTACTACAACATTTTCTTACATTTCCTTATCACCAATGCAATTTGGGTAAACTAATAAAACACTGTTTGGGCAAATATTTTTTAAGCAAACATACACATTGACTAACTAAGTTGCACATTGTATTAACAGTAATGCTGCTGGTTAGTTAACTGCCTACTTACAAACACACCCCTTTCTTTATTCAATCAGCTTAATTTTTTGTTTGTTTGAATAAATAAATATCTGTACTGTATTGCTTTACTTAAAAGAGACTTCTTCTGAAGCTGGCCTAATGTGGTATCATTTAGAACTGGAGGTCACAAAGTTAAAAACTTTCAACACCATTTATTGAAAATATTTAATTATTTCCTTGTGAAAGTGGTGTCTTTTTTGCCATTATGTACACCACCTGCTTAGTACCACCTGCCCAGGGTCTAAAGTATTATTTTGGGTGGCAGGTGTGGGTTGTTAAAAAGATGCAGTATTTTCACACTGTGCAGACAATGTGTTCAAAGAGATAAACAGTGGAGGCTGGACTATTAGAATGACTGGGGCACTGCCCCAGCAATTTCAGGCTGCCCTCAGCCAGCCCCACCTCCCTGCTTTCTCTTACAGTCAATGCAGTGTGTGGAACTGTTTGTCAGCTTCCTCATTTTTAGTCTTAGTGTTACCCTTGTACAACTCAATAGGGAGGAGAATGGGGACAAAACTAGACTGAGTTGGCTCCATCTGTCATTGGTTGTGGTTGGCTTTGACTGCACACATTGTTGACTTGCTGCCTTATGCCCCACCAGTCCCAATGGACCATTGTAAACAGCATTTGCTAATATTGATGGTTTGTTATGAGTTTGAGTTACAACTGATGGCCTTCAACTTTTCAAGAGCTAGCACTCATTTGGAAACCGAAAATGTTATCTCCAAAGTGGGCAGGATTGTGATCTCCTCTTCCCCTGATGAGCACTTGCTGTTCAGTTCTTCCTCCTCCGCCTCCAGGTCAACAGGAGGAGTTAAAAGAGCACACTAGCAGTGTGCACTGAGTACTCAGGTAAGGAGAGGATATTGCATGTTTTCAGGGTTGCCTCCCTGAAAAAGTATGGACTGAGGTGTGGCATGAGGACCCAGAATCCTGGACAATACTTGTGGTGGTACTAATTTGCCCTGCAACAAGTGAAAGAAAACACAGGACAAACGAAAGTGTGGATATGCCCCCAGTTGTGCCAAAGCTTTGAAACTACATTGTCCTCAGAGAGGTCTTTCCCAAGGATTCAACTTGGGACATTTTGCATGCAGAGCATGTGCTCTATCACTAAGTTATGCTCATTCCCCAGTTTAGCATCCAGTTTTGGCTCCCACTACTTTAATTTGTTTTATATAATATTTTATTCTTGGACAGTTGTTTTCATTGTTTTCATTTACCTTCTTAGCTGCTTTGGATACTGAGTGTAGAAAGGTGGGAAAGTAAAAAATAAAATTCAAATTATAAACAGTCAGATTCAGTCACTTCTGGAGCAGGGTGCTCTAGCCAGTATCAGCCTGCAACCGGAACACTGGCAGGGCTTTGTTTGACAAAGGAGTTCTCTGTACCTTTAATTTTTAACATCCACCAGAAACTACTTCTTAAAGCCTCGCATACATATGATGCATAGTGCACACTGTATAACTCATATCAGATATGTGAGGGGTGTCTAGCTTCAGAGTTCCTAACAACATGTGTTAGAGAAGGACAGCACCGATGTGGGCAGAATGCAGAAGAGAGCTTCTCCTGAACTTTTTAATAGGCGGGTTGGTTTATACTGGAGAGAATGGTCCTTCAGGTAACCTGTCCTAAAGTATTTAGGTTTTGCTGTTTATTGCTTGCTAATGTGTCTAAATATGCTGTGGGCAAGAGGGGAAAGATTTGAGATTCCATGTCTTTTCAAAAATGGCTGTTGGGGTGCCTACTTTGACGCTCTATTTTTTCCTTCCATACCATACAACTAGGATTATATCCAGGATGTGCTGGATATAATCCAGTGCCAGTGATTCCTGTTTGTCAGTATAGTCCCATTCAATTTACAGCTGAGTGCAAATTACCAGAACTGATCCATGTTGTAGCAATGGCAAAAAAAAAAAAAAGGTGTGTTGGGGGTGGGCTTGAGAGGGCCAGGAGCAAAGATGTACAAAGTAGACAAAAGGTCACCAAGGGCTTTTTGCCTGCCTAGCGCTTCAGCTGCCATTGGTACAGGACTGCTGGACCTAATGAACTGCCCTTTGCTTTCTTTGAGACTGCTAGCAAAGGTGCCAATTAAGAGTTTGTTACTGCAATGGTTTTGGGAAAGAGACGGTTGCCCACTGGGAAAAGAATGGAGACAATGAACCTGTTTACAACAAACTGCTGTACAGCTGCTGCATTGCAGAATCATAGATGTAGACGATTAGGTCATCTAGTGCTGACATTACAAGATTGATGCCTCCAGCACAGTCACAAGTTGGAAGAAAAAGAGAATCAGCTCAAACCTGTCATGTAGAAGTTTGAGACCCGACTTGCTATTGCCACAATCTGGTTCAGAAAGTTCAAGTTATTTAGCTATGGAGCTGGATCAGAGGAGAGAATCTGATACCAGTAACAGAGAGTCAGTGCCAATGCATTAATTTAAAATGTAATTTATTGTCTATGATAGAAGACATGAGGACCAGTGCCTCAGTCAAAGGTCTTCTCCACTGCCAATTTGACAAGCAGCTCTATCCTCTTTCAAACTTCTGATAAGTTTTGAATAAAGAATGAACTAGCTGAGTTGAGGGTGCGCACATCTTGGTGGAGTTTTTTTTTTTGCAGTTTGTATATTTTGTTCCTACTTTTGGTGTGGACATATTCTAACCCTTTTTCTTTTAATAAAACATTTCAATATTACTTTAAACTTTTATTTATATTGATTACTCTGTGCAAAACTTTTATGTATTTTAAATTATTTTTTCACATTGGTTTTTTTTTTTCTAAATTGTTAACCGCTTTTCTGGAATGTTTGTCACTGCTTTCTTTTTAGCTCACATGGTTTCTATGTTTCCACTTTCAAAAATCTTATTTTTCATTTCTCCTTATTTAAGCTCCTGTATTTGTTTTATTACATTTGCAGTTATAACCGCTACTTTCCTAACTTACTCACTATCCTATATATATATGGTTTTCTACCTGCCAGTGGCTGTGAGCTGCTGGTTTTTAAGGTATTATCATAATCTGAGAAAGAAATCCTGACTAGTGTGACCAGTTTTCTAGCATTCCTCTCCATAATCGTACACTGTATCTGCTTTTATTCAGACATGATATGCAGAGAAAACTGCAGGGCAAACAGTGTTGTCATAACAAGGAAGCAAGGTCTGTACTCTGAAAATAAAATATATTATTTTCCCTAATTCTGTCAGGTCATCAAGCCAAGTCCCATTTTAGAAGGTCTCTGATTGAACCAAGGATGGAAACAGGTGATGCTATCTAACTGGAGGACTTCAAGGCTGTAATCTGGATGTACAGGTCTAGTTTATCTAACTGCCACAGGCGAAGAGACAGATCATGAGTTGTCAAACTCCATTGATTTCCCTGGATACTTTGATTCATACCTACTGAAGATCTAACAGTAAATGCATAGTTCTATCTATGTGTTATCTTTTGGGATGGGTTATACTAATATAAATCTGATAAAATACCAGACTTATCACATTTATTATACAGTTCTGATTCCTGTGGAGAGTTATTGCTTCACAAGTTTCTCACCCCATTCAGCACATATAGAAGAAATAAAATCCTAGTTAATGATGGTTTGATGTTTTGTATTCCCAGCTGGATCAGCTTTGGTATCAATACAGAGGCAGATGAACAGATCCTTTAGCAAACCCGCTTGACTTTTAAAAACTGCAAGAAGTGATAATATATATTTTTTATTTTAGTTTTGTGTGCTATGTTACCTATGCCTTGAGAGTTCAGTCCATCAAAGTGCAAATAATTTTAAATGACACTTTGATTGTGGATAGATGAGACTGTCAATTCTGCAGATCAGTGTAATGATTTTGTGTGTCAATATGCTTAACTACACAATGCTATGGATGTTTATTCAGAAGTAAGTCCCACTATGTTCAATGGGGCATACTCTGGGAAACTGTGACTAGGATTACAACCTCAATAAAGTTATTAAATGCACATTTGAGTATAGATATTCAAAACTAAATTTTAGTCATGTATGTTGCATATACATGTGTGAACATATTAGATTGGAGTTATACTTAGGGTAGATTTCAATACTTGTACTTTAAGTAAGACGAAGTGTGTTCTCTAGAAGTGTGCAAATACAATAGATATATAATTTTCTTTTTTTAATAAGATATTTATTAAAGTTTTCAATATTAATACAATAAGAGGAAAAAAATCAAAAAGAAAAAAAGAAAAAATAACAAAAATACAAAAAATAAGAATAATTAAAAACACACAAAATTTCCATTACTTATTTTCCATTAACTTGTTTCCCAGACCTCCTCGTACCTCCCTTTTTTGTATTCCAATTCAAATTGTTAATTCAGCAAATCCTTATCGATAAATTTTAACCTGCTTCTAAACCTTTTTTTCCATATTCTCTTAAAACATTACAGCCAGAAACCACTTAATTTCTATCTGACATCATTCTAACATTCATTAATTTTACAGTGTTTCTGTAGATAGTCCTTAAATTTCTTCCAATCTACTTCCGCTGACTCTTCTCCCTGGTCTCGGATTCTGCCGGACATTTCTGCCAGTCCCATATAGTCTATCATCTTCATCTGCCATTCTTCCAGAGTGGGTAGATCCTGTGTCTTCCAGTACTTTGCGATGAGTATTCTTGCTGCTGTTGTAGCATACATAAAGAAAGTTTTGTCCTTCTTTCACACCAATTGGCCGACTATGCCCAGGAGAAAGGCCTCTGGTTTTTCAGGAAGGTATATTTAAATACCTTTTTCATTTCATTATATATCATTTCCCAGAAAGCCTTAATCCTTGGGCACGTCCACCAAAGGTGAAAGAATGTACCTTCATTTTCTTTGCATTTCCAATATTTATTATCGGGCAAATGATAAATTTTTGCAAGCTTGACTGGGGTCATGTACCACCTGTAAATCATTTTCATAATATTCTCTCTTACAATAGATATATAATTTTCAACAAGTTCCATTTTTAATGCTTTATCTAATAACAAATACATCATCTTTTCGTGCTCAGTGCAATGATCCTGGCATGATTTTGCAGTGTTAAATGGTGGGAAAAGTAAAAATAACCAGGTGGGTGGCACTGAACATTGCCTGATATTTCCATTACTATGAAAATATTATCTTCTAATATAGAGAAAACAGGCTTGCCATTTATATTTTGTAGTGTAAACATTATAAGGTTGGATTAGTGAGCTTTCTGATGCTCTTATGCTGCAGCTATTTTTTAAATGTGTAACTTAAGACCTGAAAATATTATGGCGCATAAGAAGACTGAAATTAACAGTCCAATTTAACCCTTTAAAGTAATACGTGATTTTTTAAAGAATATAGTTTGAAACCCTACAAATGTTTCCAAAATGACATTTATGCATGATGAAAGAGAATTTTCAAGAGACCTATTTTCAAACAGACATGTGAGCAGTAGATAGCATTATTGCTTCTTTTTTATTTTATTTTATATATTTTTTGAAGCAAGGGGAAATGAATATACTTTCTTTTCACATTTTTTTGGTTCCAACACTTTACTGAAAATGCTGACAGATTACAAAAGCAAGATGGCATACTGAAAATTTTCACGTCCATAGTTAGACTAGTTTTTTGTTTACTCTGGATGGAATAACACAGAATCATAAAAACACAGAGCTGGGAGAGACTTCATAGGGTATCAGATCCAGCTTGTAGTAGGATATTGTAATTAAGGATGAGCAGATCCCCTTCCCCCAGTTCCATTTAGTTGGGTTGGCTCTGCTCTATAAATGTCACACTGCCTGCCTTTGGGTTTAGCTTGTAAAATTTCAAAAATTAATTTCAGATTTGACACATGGGTAATATGCTGTAGTTTTCCATTGTTGGATAAGTGACCAAAAGTAATGGTAAGATGTCCTCCAATTCATCTTTTTGTCTCAGAGAATAATCCACCTAACTATACAACCAGTGGGTGTTTTTTTCCTGGGGGGACGGAGGGGGACGCATACCCCTAAACATTTTGTGAATCTAAGTTTGGCCTCATTTCCCACAGTTTTTGTCAAATTCATGTTGGTAGTTAAGGACTGTCTACTGAATAGTTCTATTATTATTATTATTATTATTATTATTATTATTATTATTATTACACTAAGATGTTTAAACTGGCCTGCTTCACACCTCAAGCTTGTTGTTGTTGTTTAGTCATTTAGTCGTGACCCCATGGACCAGAGCACGCCAGGCACTCCTGTCTTCCACTGCCTCCTGCAGTTTGGTCAGACTCATATTTGTAGCTTCAAGAACACTGTCCAACCATCTCGTCCTCTGTCGTCCCCTTCTCCTTGTGCCCTCAATCTTTCCCAACATCAGGGTCTTTTCCAGGGAGTCTTCTCTTCTCATGAGGTGGCCAAAGTACTGGAGCCTCAGCTTCACGCTCTGTTCTTCCAGTGAGCACTCAGGGCTAATTTCTTTAAGACTGGATGCGTTTGATCTTCTTGCAGTCCATGGTACTCTCAAGAGTCTCCTCCAGCACCATAATTCAAAAGCATCAATTCTTCGGCAATCAGCCTTCTTTATGGTCCAGCTCTCACTTCCATACATCACTACTGGGAAAACCATGGCTTTAACTATACGGACCTTTGTTGGCAAGGTGATGTCTCTGCTTTTTAAGATGCCGTCAAGGTTTGCCATCGCCTTTCTCCCAAGGAGCAGGCATCTTTTAATTTCATGACTGCTGTCACCATCTGCAGTGATCATGGAGCCCAAGAAAGTAAAATCTCTCACTGCCTCCATTTCTTCCCCTTCTGTATGCCAGGAGGTGATGGGCCCAGTGGCCATGATCTTCGTTTTTTTGATGTTGAGCTTCAGACCATATTTTGCACTCTCCTCTTTCACCCTCATTAAATTCTTCTTCACTTTCTGCCATCAAGGTTGTGTCATCTGCATAGCTGAGGTTGATATTTCTTCCGGCGATCTTAATTCCAGCTTGGGATTCATCCAGCCCAGCCTTTCGCATAATGAATTCTGCATATAAGTTAAATAAGCAGGGAGACAATATACAGCCTTGCCGTACTCCTTTCCCAATTTTGAACAAATCAGTTGTTCCATATCCAGTTCTAACTGTAGCTTCTTGTCCCACATAGAGATTTCTCAGGAGACAGATGAGGTGATCAGGCACTCCCATTTCTTTAAGAACTTGCCATAGTTTGCTGTGGTCGACACAGTCAAAGGCTTTTGCATAGTCAATGAAGCAGAAGTAGATGTCTTTCTGGAACTCTCTAGCTTTCTCCATAATCCAGCGCATGTTTGCAATTTGGTCTCTGGTTCCTCTGCCTCTTCTAAATCCAGCTTGCACTTCTGGGAGTTCTCGGTCCACATACTGCTTGAGCCTTCCTTGTAGAATTTTAAGCATAACCTTGCTAGCATGTGAAATGAGTGCAATTGTGCGGTAGTTGGAGCATTCTTTGGCACTGCCCTTCTTTGGGATTGGGATGTAGACTGATCTACTCCAATCCTCTGGCCACTGCTGAGTTTTCCAAACTTGCTGGCATATTGAGTGTAGCACCTTAACAGCATCATCTTTTAAAATTTTAAATAGTTCAGCTGGAATACCATCACTTCCACTGGCCTTGTTATTTGCAGTGCTTTCTAAGGCCCATTTGACGTCACTCTCCAGGATGTCTGGCTCAAGGTCAGCAACCACACTACCTGGGGTGTACGGGCCATCCATATCTTTGTGGTATAATTCTTCTGTGTATTCTTGCCACCTCTTCTTGATGTCTTCTGCTTCTGTTACGTCCTTACCACTTTTGCCCTTTATTATGGTAATCTTTGTACGAAATGTTCCTTTCATATCTCCAATTTTCTTGAACAGATCTCTGGTTCTTCCCATTCTGCTGTTTTCCTCTATTTCTTTGCATTGCTCATTTAAGAAGGCCTTCTTGTCTCTCCTTGCTATTTTTTGGAAATCTGCATTCAATTTCCTGTATCTTTCACTATCTCCCTCGCATTTTGCTTGCCTTCTCTCCCCCACTATTTGTAAGGCCTCGTTGGACAGCCACTTTGCTTTCTTGCATTTCCTTTTCATTGGGATGGTTTTAGTTGCTGCCTCCTGTATAATGTTGCGAGCCTCCATCCATAGTTCTTCAGGCACTCTGTCCACCAAATCTAAATCCTTAAACCTGTTCCTCACTTCCACTGTGTATTCATAAGGGATTTGACTTAGATTGTATCTTACTGGCGCAGTGGTTTTTCCTACTTTCTTCAGTTTAAGCTTGAATTTTGCTATAAGAAGCTGATGAT
Organism: Podarcis raffonei; assembly: GCF_027172205.1. NCBI lineage: Eukaryota > Metazoa > Chordata > Lepidosauria > Squamata > Lacertidae > Podarcis > Podarcis raffonei. The sequence goes on from NC_070608.1 coordinate 41,633,204, forward strand.
CTGAGGCACAGTCAGCTCCAGGTCTTGTTTTTGCTGACTGTATAGAGCTTCTCCATCTTTGGCTGCAGAGAATATAATCAATCTGATTTCGATGCTGCCCATCTGGTGATGTCCATGTGTAGAGTCGTCTCTTGTGTTGTTGGAAAAGCGTGTTTGTGATGACCAGCTTGTTCTCTTGGCAGAACTCTATTAGCCTTTGCCCTGCTTCGTTTTGAACTCCAAGGCCAAACTTGCCAGTTGTTCCTTTTATCTCTTGACTCCCTACTTTAGCATTCCAATCCCCTATAATGAGAAGAACATTTTTCTTTGGTGTCAATTCTATAAGGTCTTGTAAGTCTTCATAGAATTGGTCAATTTCAGCTTCTTCAGCACCAGTGGTTGGTGCATAAACTTGGATTACTGTGATGTTAAAATGTCTGCCTTGGATTCATATCAAGATCATTCTATCATTTTTGAGATTGCATCCCAATACAGCTTTTGCCACTCTTTTGTTGACTATGAGGGCCACTCCATTTCTTTTACGGGATTCTTGCCCACAGTAGTAGATATGATGGTCATCCGAACTGAATTCGCCCATTCCCGTCCATTTTAGTTCACTGATGCCCAGGATGTCAATATTTATTCTTGCCATCTCATTTTTGACCACATCCAACTTACCAAGGTTCATGGTTCTTACAGTCCAGGTTCCTATGCAATATTTTTCTTTACAGCATTGGACTTTCCTTTCGCTTCCAGGCATATCCGCAACTGAGAGTCCTTTCGGCTTTGGCCCAGCCGCTTCATCAGCTCTGAATCTACTTGCACTTGTCCTCCGCTCTTCCTCAGTAGCATGTTGGACGCCTTCCGACCTGAGGGGCTCATCTTCCAGCGTCATAACTTTTATATGCCTTTTGTCTTTGTCCCTGGAGTTTTCTTGGCAGGGATACTGGAGTGGCTTGCTGGTTCCTGCTCCAGGTGGATCACGTTTGGTTAAAACTCTCCACTATGACCTGTCCATCTTGGGTGGCCCTGCACGGCATAGCTCATAGCTTCTCTGAGTTATTCAAGCCCCTTCGCCACGGCAAGGCAGCGATCCATGGAGGGGACCTCAAGCTAATCTATAGTTAATGTTTAATGGGGTGTATGGGGTGTTAGGGGGAGGGGTATGTCATTCTCCTTCTGGGGTAGTTTGTCCACCTTTGGTTCCCATGTTGCACCGAGCTCTTAGCTGTGGCTCCTAGAAGCTGTCAGCATGTGACAGTGGCCACACACTGGGAAATGGATTCGACTGGATGGCTAAATGAGGCAAGGGTAGTCAATGGGTCTCAAACTCTTGGGGAGTTAGGAACTTCCCCTGCATGCAGACAGGCTCCAGTGGATTGAGCAGACAAGACCCAGAGTGGGTCCACTGGCCAAGATGGCGGTTTCTGCATGTGCTGCAGAGGGAAGTGAGGCGCAGATGGGGCTCATCAACCTGGGAAGGTATTCCATCTAAGAGAAGGAAAACTCTGGCCCTAAACCTCTACTACCTTGCAGGACATCTTCAGGATAAGAAAAGGCTGAGGAGCAAATCCTACTCAAATCTGGGGTGGATTGCTAAAGTGGTTAGCTGATGTCTTGTACGCCTCCTTATGGCAACTCCTGCAGCCAGGCTGGCACCAAATGTATTTCACTGCTTTCCTTTGTACCCCACCAGCAAGGCTATTGTCTGGGCAGCCCAGGACCTTCATACACACTGCCCAGGCTTGCACCCTGGGGACATCACTTTGGTGCTGCTAATGCAGCAGTTTGACTTCACTGGAAGTGCACGCCATTGTCTCTTGAGACAGAAGGATGCCAACAACAAGGTTTAAGGGTATACACAGCCATTGTGTATTATCAATAGATGTTGTCTTCTCTTTGTAATATATGAATGGATTTTTAAATTAATTTTAGATCAGTTTTAGAATTTTAGAACCAGCATATGGTTATATAGGTTTACGAGACCCAGTGGCCCGATTTTAAATTCATATTCTTTTAAGTAAATCCAACTGACTTTGATGGATCATATTTTGTAGTACATAAACCATACCAGCCACATACAATAGTCTACTTGGGAGGTTATTGATTTATGGACCCCTACAGCAAGGCTATCCCTGTCTAGGAACAGTCAAAGTTGTCACACCAGCCAGTTAGCAATGGGCACTCCAAGCCACTGAAGTCACCTGGGTCTCCAGTGATAGTGGTTGATCTAGGAACAACACCAAACCATACACTTGCTTCTTTGGAAAGAGTGCAATGCCATACAGGGCAAGTATGCAACCCAATTCCTCTACCTGGGAACCACTGATTCATAGGGTGTCTGTATTGTCAAGATTCAGTTACAGTTCACTAACCCTTATCTAGCCCATGATTACATCCAGGCACTGATCATGGATTAGATAAAGGCGGTGCTTTTTTCTTGGGGGTACGCAGGGGTACACATACCCCTAAACATTTTGTGAATCTAAGTTTGGCCTCATTGAGGGGTAGTATTTCAATATGAGTAGGAAAATGAAAGTACCCTTAAACATTCTTTTTTATAGAAAAAAAAAGCACTGGATAAAGGACAATGGTTTGGAAAAGATACTTATTCCATTTCTTTAATGAAATAAGTCCATGCATTTGTGGGGGGGGGCAGGGAGCACAAACTTTGCTCACCTTCTGTACGTGTATTAGCAGCCAAACACATAAAAATTTCCTTATCTGGAACCGTTCTGAGGGCTGGACAGCTAGAATTTAGCATATATGTGTAAGGAAAGACTGAATAAGAGAGCATCCACAAAGAATATTGTCAAATGGGACCATTGTTTGAAGGTATGCACCTTCATCCTTGCATGTTAGCCAGTGCTGTGAAATATGGATGGGATCTGCACAAGAGTACTCAAGTCACAGAAAAACAAGTTGATTCAGAGGTGTCTTTGCTAGTTGGTTAGCAATGATGTGAACATCAGTTGCAAGGTTTTGAGATGTAGGTGGCACTGTTAACTATGGAATCTATAAAGTCAAATTCTCTCACACAGTAAAAGCAACTAGTGGATACTTATAAACACTGCTTTAGTGACACTACTCAGTGGAAAAAGTAGGCTAGATGGGTACTGTAAATGTACATCAACAGTCTGTTCAAAATGAGAGTAAGTGAAGCAGGTGTGCTGAACATTGTGTTTATTCATTTATGATCATTGATTTTTAAGGAAGATTAAGCCAGGGCTTAATTTGTGATTAATGACAAAGAGTCCCCCCGCACCAAGGATTTGGGAAGAGGGCTTCCAGATCAGAAGGTGGTGTTTCTATATAGATCTAAGCTCCAGTATCTACCTGAGAGTTATCTATCTGGGATTCTAGGTTCCCTCTGGCTCATTTTGTATAAACACAGATTCATGTATCTGTACTTTAACTTTCCACTGCCATCAACTCAGAATGCTTTCAAAACCTAGCAACATGAATTTCAGGCATAGGCATAAAATAGACAGGATGAAGATTGCTGGTTTATTAAAGGGATACTATGCACATAAGGAAATACTGATACATTGGGATCTTAAACGGTGCTTGTTGACAGTTTCTGAAGACTCAAGAGACATTGTTGCTCACAGCAGCCTCTAAGTGGCTTTCATCTCAAGCCAAATTCCCTAAACTTCTATCCCACAACCCAGTCCTGCTGCAGCGGACAACCTGTTTCTGTATCCCCAAAGCTAGGGTTGCCATACATCTGGATTTTCCTGGATATATCTGGAATACCGCAGTCGACAGTAGTGTCCAGATAGGTAAAGATAAAGGTACCCCTGCCCGTACGGGCCAGTCTTGCCAGACTTTAGGGTTGTGCGCTCATCTCACTCTATAGACCGGGAGCAAGCACTGTCCGCAGACACTTCCGGGTCACGTGGCCAGTGTGACAAGCTGCATCTGGCGAGCCAGCGCAGCACACGGAACGCCGTTTACCTTCCCGCTGGTAAGCGGTCCCTATTTATCTACTTGCACTGAAGGGTGCTTTCGAACTGCTAGGTTGGCAGGCGCTGGGACCGAACGACAGGAGTGCACCCTGCCGCGGGGATTCGAACTGCCGACCATTCGATCGGCAAGTCCTAGGCGCTGAGGATTTACCCACAGCACCATCCAGATAGGAATGTAGAAAATGTTTGGGAATATCCGGGTGTATGGCAGCCTGTGTCAGCAGTCCAATTGTGTCATCTAAAAAGCTCAACAATTCTGGGCAAAACTGAAAAAAAGCTCAACAAACGGTATTGATATCCATACCTCAATTATTTCCCTCAGCTATTCCTCACAACCTCCTCCCTCCAACCCCTCAGCCATCAAAACCCCAACTGCCTCCCTCTCACTGACAGTTAACTCCCAATTGACTGGAACCTCCAACCAATCAGGGACAGGCCCAGAATTACAAAAGCCATCCTGGCTTCTGTTTTGATCCCAGAATGTCCTGGAAATATTTCCCCTGCCACTCATGCCACTGCCAAGCTTGGGGAGGAGGATGAGCCTCTCTGTGGCCGCTGCTACCAGCATCTTCCCTTGGGAAGCTCGTAGTGGCTGCTGGAGAGGCCCAGCCCCAGCTCTGAGAGGCAGGCAGAGGGCTGGGTTGTCCTGGGCAGGAAGAAAGGGGGAGCAGAACAATGGAGTACAAGGAGTTTTGATACTCTAAAAAAACAAACAAACATTATTGGTGTGTGTTTTTCTTTTTTGTAAATCTACCAAAGAAATCAAATCAAAGTGAGATTAAGGGGTTTTTCTCAGGACAGTGGGGTGTGTGCGTGCTGTGTCCGATTGGTTGAGTGGTGGTGACACTCTCCCTTCTTCTGACAAGAAATCCTCTTCTGATAGGGGACAAAATAAATGGGGGGTTGAGGAGGGTCAGTTGTGGGGGGAGTGAGAAATGTCCCTATTTTCATCTGAGGAATGTTGGAGGGTATGAGACCACATCATGATTTATTATTATTTCAGACATAACTATATGTGCAGCATTTCTGCATACAAACACTAGATGAAACCTTCTAACTCCTCTTCCTTGTGATAATTTGGTTATACATAGGCATACTTTATATTTATTCTGGTCAGAAGTTAAGATGCAGTCTCTTTTCTCTAACTATATCTTCTCATAACCAGAATGATATTACAAATAGGGTACTGTTGTTTTTTTACAAAATTGTGACCAGAACTCATTGTAACTTAAGAATTAGTGAACATGTTTATAACATAGTTTTAAAAATGCTTTTTTGATTTTGCATCAACTTCATGTAAGTTTGAAGTGCTTTAAATAACATGGAAATCACCATCAGTGAAAAGCTAAGATAACCCAAATTACCCATTTTTGAAGGCTTTCCTCCCCACTTAGAATCTTATTCAGAGACTTCTTTATTTATTGTGCAATTATAATGTTGCTGTCATTGATTGAGCTGCTAAGTATTACTCTTGGATAGGGATCTTTAGATGTCAGTGCCAAGGGTCTTTATCTAATCAACTCTAAGTAACAGGATGTGTTTTCCTGGTAGTTTTATCTATTCATCTTGTGCTCCCTATCATTTTTTCCCCTAGGATGGAGTTGGCGTAGATGAGAAACTGTCTTTAAGACGGGTAGCAGTTGTTGAAGATTTCTTTGACATAATCTACTCCATGCATGTGGAAACGGGGCCCAATGGAGAACAAATCAGAAAACATGCAGGACAAAAAAGAACTTATAAAGCAGTAAGTAAACAACCTTACAAAACAAAAGCACTTGTGCAACTCTAATCTTTTATCAAGATTACCTTGCTAGAACTGTAATTTGTCTTCTACTCTTAGCAAACCATGTATTCCTAATAACATGTTTCTATTAAAACATTTTACAAAAGCTATAAAGGTAAAGGTAAAGGTAAAGGGACCCCTGACCATTAGGTCCAGTCGTGGCCAACTCTGGGTTTGCGGCACTCATCTCGCTTTATTGGCCGAGGGAGCCGGCATACAGCTTCCAGGTCATGTGGCCAGCATGACTAAGCCGCTTCTGGTGAACCAGAGCAGCGCACGGAAACGCCGTTTACCTTCCCGCCAGAGTGGTACCTATTTATCTACTTGCACCTTGACGTGCTTCCAAACTGCTAGGAGCAGGAGCAGGGACCGAACAACGGGAGCTCACCCTGTTGCGGGGATTCAAACTGGCAACCTTCTGATCAGCAAGTCCTAGGCTCTGTGGTTTAACCCACAGCGCCACCTGCGTCCCTTTACAAAAGCTATAGATATGCTCTAATATCTCTGGCTACGTACTTACCAATTTGTGTTGTTTGTGGACAAACGCCGGTTTGCAACCCATAGTCACCTTTGACTGGACTTAGCCGTCCGGGGGTCCTTTACCTTTACCTACTTACCAATTTTAAGGGAAAATTATATAGGCTACATTATGTTATGTCCAAATAGTGTGTGAGTTACTTGACTTCATTTCTTTGGTGGAAATTATGAGGACATACCAGGATCAAAGCAGATTAAAAATCATTGGCTAAATATATTTCAGTATTGTTTCTTAAACATTCTCATGTGTTCAGGAAGGCATTATATGTCATGTCTATATAAGTGATTGAGAAATAAATATATATGATGCTCATACAAACTTATGTGCTCACATCTAACTGATTCCTATAGGTTTTAAACATTATTTTTATTGAAGTTTTTGAAACAAAACTTATTTGTGGTAGCAGTTAACCAAGAATATATATGGCAAAATCCCTTCTCCTTTACTGATGAACTACTCTCTCAAATAATCTCCCTTGTTTTAAATAATATAGAGAAAAACAATCTTAAGTTAGGATAATGGGGTTACATTTTCAGTGCATAGTTCTTTCATTTTTTCAAGTAGCAAAGGACCTGTTCAGAAGGCGGCCTGTGACCCTTACTGAACTTCATTCCTGATGGTCTAGCTTTAATACTTCAGCTTTCCTCTTCCCAATCACAGTCTCTTTCTTGAACTCTGTTCTCCCTACCTACCTCACCCCCACACTCTGATGCCTCTGAATGATGTACTGTTACATCACAATGGGGCTTTGTTGGCAAGGGTGAATAATAGGCTCTCCTTTGGCTGCTCTTGGCTTAAAAGCTGTCTAGAGTATGACCAGCCTGAGGCCAAACAAGCTGACTGCTTAGGCAAAATGCTAGGCTCTGAACATCAATCCTCCTCAATTCCCCATCATCAGCTGTCAAACAAAAAAAGAAGGAACAGCAACCAGCAGCAGAACAATATGGCAGCAGATGTGCTGGAGAGGAACAGGCAGGAATTGGGCAGAAGACATGAATCCAGAAGAACAGAGGGAGACAGAGCCATGAAGCAAGGTAGAGAGTAGCCTTTTTAATCTTAACCACCTGAACTGGAGCTCCCCAGTAATGATGTGCTGATCACCAGGTCTTGTGGAGACTTGTGGATACATGGGGCTTTTCAAGACCCAATGATCAGCTCATCAATGGTACTTGGGAAGCCCCATGCATAGCACGTCACAAGACCTGGTGATGATTGAGTGCATAAGCCTCAGACATGCTAATGTAATGCCACACCATGATTTGGTTTCAATTGTGAACAAGCTCAGCATGAATTCTAGTTCTCCTATAAGTGTCACAAGGCAAATAGAGCAGTTGTTCCACATTATGTTGTACACACTTTCCTGCCCATGGATACCAAGATAGGTTCTGGCCTTTAGTCTCGGCCCCTCAGCACCTTCTGATGTGATTCTGTGCTTACAACTATTGTGTAAAATAGGGAAACTACTTGGGAGAGGAATCTATATGTCATAAGAGTACAGTCATTTCAAAGGTGTTACTCCTGTAGGGCAGTTTGTGGTCAAACAGATGATTCATAGTGGATGCTGCTTGTGACAGGTAAGTTGTTGTGTGCCATCTTTCCTTGCATCTAGCAATTTACCTGCTCTATTCAACAGCATAGCTTTTCTGTTTGTGCAGCCAAAGTATGAGTAACCTGCCTTCTTTCTCACAATAGCATCTAAAGCACTTTTGTAAAAATTGTATTTGACAGGTTCAAAATTGTTTCATGCGAAAGCCCAGTTCTTAAGAAAACAAAAAAGCTTGAGTTTTGTGGATACGGTCTTTTGCATAATCCTTAAAGAGTCATGCAAAGCTAAAACCTCGTTTAATATCAGCCTACATGCTTTATTCTGGTTACCTGCTAATTGCAGATTTTGAAATCTACTAGTATTAAACATCTGTCATTGAGTAGCTCCTCTCAAAAAGAGTCGACTCCTTTCAATATATTTGTGAGGTTGCTGCAAGGAGAAAATGAGGACCAGTGTGCACATTTTTGAAGGAACTCTTTTTAAAAAAAAGTTTATGAGAATAGCAATTACCATATGTACCACTCTAAAGTGGCAGAAGAATTTTAAAGATAAGGAAAGGTATACCCTTATTCTGGGACCAGTTTCCTTAAGGGATCACCCTGCCCCATGTGTCTATTCAACCACTTCAATCTGCAGAACTTGCACTTCTACAAGTGCCACAGAATGTTTGTACCACATTTGTGAAGAGTTTATCTTTTAGTGTAGCAACACCTGTGCTTTGGAATTCCCTAGTTTATTGACACTGGCATATGCCCTCACTATATTGTTGTAGATGCATACTGAAAACTTTTTTATTTCAACAAAACTACTCAGACATGTAACTTAGCTTCCAATATTTGCCTTGAAAAGTGCTACTATTTTTGTGTGTTTTAATTATAATTATTTTATTTATATATTTTAATAGGTTTGTGCATATTAACTATATTTTGTCTATAATTTTACTATGTATGCTGTTTAGAGAGTGTTTTGATTAAGCAGTTTATAAACCTTCCTAAATTGAAATAATTGGGGGTTTGGGAAAAGAATACTGTCTTTATTTAGTTTCTTGTGCTCACTGTGAACTGATACAACTTCTTAGCTTGATGACCTAAGACTAGGTTCTATATTTCTGCATTACATTAAATTTTACATTACATTACTGCATTACATTAAATTTTAGATTTTTTTATTTTTTTGCAAATTTTGACTTTCCCTGTTGAAGGAATTGACACTCACAACTGTTCTGAATATACACATACAGATAATTGTTTCCTTCCTATTGTGAGCAGGAACATGATCATTTGTCTCTAGGTCTTACCCAATATACAAAATGAAAAGGGTAACTGTTATGTACTGAGTTGAATAGGATCCAAACTGCAGCAGTCTGATTGGTCCTAGAACAATAGGATCCAAAAGGCAGCAGTCTGATTGGTCCTAGAACAATAGGATCCAGAATGCAGCAGTCTGATTGGTCCTAGAACAATGCAGCAGTATGATTGGTTGGCAGGAACCACCCAATCATGCTCCAGATAGAAGTGAATCCACAACCTGATTGGCTTACAGTAGAATTCCGGAATTAGCCAATCATGTGCAGCCCATTGTGTAAATAATGTATATAAAGCAGATACTTTGAGGGGACATTCATTCATTCCTCCTCATCACTATGAGCTGAATAAAGAGCATGAAATCACTTTGCGACTCTGAGTATATTTCAGTAACATTACTAGAAAACCAAGAATAAAAGAAACAGAAAATAAAACAACATGTGTTCTCTTGAGTCCTTAATTTCAGTATAAGATTTCCGCACATTAAGAAATTAAGAAATATGAAATAGTCACTATTCATGCCCAGAGTGAAAGAACAAAGGAAGGCTTTATCTGATAAAGATCATGCCAGTAATTAAGAAATACAAAGTTAACAGTACAAAGGTAGTTTAAAAAACCAAACAAAAGATACTGTATTGAGATTGTATAATCAACAGAGTAACCAATTGGACCAACCTCCCATGAAGGCCTCTGGCTTTCTCTTGCTCGTGGCTGTCAATCCTTTGAAGGTTCATTTGTCATGGGGGGGAAAAATATGTTCTATACTTCAGCCAGACCATGATCTTCAGTAGGGAGCTCATTATCTTGCTACTCACTGGCAAAAACTGTTTTCGCTGCTGCTAATAAATATATACTAAGAAACATGCTGCCTGCAGTGCAAAAAACATTTTCAAATTTATGCAATAAGGTCCCTATCAGATCTTCTGGGATAGGATGACCCACAGTTCTATAAACTTCAGTCAAAATAAGTTTTCAGATGTACTTTCTCACATTCCTACATACAGTACATATCTCTTTAGCCACATCCTTTTCAACCTTGGTCTGAGCCCTTGGTCTGTAGGTTACAAAATGCCACCTGCTCACACCTTTTAATGACAGTTCTCTAAAGTTTAGACAAAAGGAATAAGAAGTCTTAGCCATCCAAATGCATTTCCACGGGTCTTGCATAATTTCTGCCATAATATCATTTCCCCAGTGCTGTAAATAAACCACTGTATCATCCAGCAATGAGTGAAGATTGTATTTATGCTAAAAACCAAACATTTTGAGGGCTGCATACCTGCATGAAGGGATATAGTCAGACTGCAGAGGATTTTGAAGACAGCAGTAAAAATGACACTGGAACTGAGAAGCATAGCACAAAAGAATAGAATAAAAAGAGTGTACATGCTTTAAACACCACACTATAGAAGATAGGAAAATACAATTTTATTAAAGGCAGTATGAGTAGTAGGACAATAAGCAATAGGTTCAAGTTGCAGCAGAGCAAATTTAAAGCAGCTATAAGGAGCTATTTGTCCAATTTTTATAATGGCTTGATAGTGGTTCAAGTTGCCTTGTGGAGCTGTGGAATTTCCTTCCTCCTTCTTAGTTTTTTTGGTTGCTGAATCAAGTGAAAACATTTTCAGCATGATTGTCCTTTATATGTACAACATACCGTATTTTTCGCTCTATAACACGCACCCGACCATAACACGCACATAGTTTTTAGAGGAGGAAAATCCGTAGGCATGCCACCCGTAGGCATTTCCTCCATAACACGCACAGACATTTCCCCTTACTTTCTAGGAGGAAAAAAGTGAGTGTTATGGTGCAAAAAATACGGTACATACCTCTTTCAGAACACCATGAGAGATATACACCCTCTTATTTTCTCCAGGTCAACAGTATTATAAATAAAATACAGTGGTACCTCAAGTTAAGTACTTAATTCATTCCGGAGGTCCGTACTTAACCTGAAACTGTTCTTAACCTGAAGCACCACTTTAGCTAATGGGGCCTCCCGCTGCTGCCGGAGCCTGATTTCTGTTCTCATCCTGAAGCAAAGTTCTTAACCTGAAGCACTATTTCTGGGTTAGCGGAGTCTGTAACCTGAAGCGTATGTAACCTGAGGTACCACTGTATTGTAGCAGCCTTGGTTATGGATAAGAAAAGGCTTAGTTTGAAAGTATGTTAGTGCAGTCTACAACGTACCCAAATAAATCACTTGAAGTTGTGGAAGCCAGTTGAGGACACTGCTGTTCTTAATACGGTTGTACAGTTGTAGACTACAGCATGCATTCAGGGAAGCATCATGCTTTTCTAAGGAAAAGCACAACATGTCCTAATAGGCATCCACTTCCATGGCATGCTAACCTCCTGCAGTGGAGTCCCTGTATGCTTGGAGAGAGAGAGAGAGAGAGAGAGAGAGAGAGAGAGAAATGGATGCAGGCATGACCTTGCCTCTGCTCCCATTTTCTTCCCACCACTCTCTTATCTGGTGACTAGTACTGCTAGCAAGACTCAACAAGCACATCTTGTACAACTGTACCTGCTGTGTTGAGTGTGGGTGGAGAGTTGAGAAATGTCACTTCAATTCCTCTTGTTATGTATCCATAGCAGAATGATCCAGGGTTTGTTAGGTTGGTTGAAACAAAGCAGGTTATGGCCAGACAGTACTGAAGACATACTCAAATTCCACTGGCTGCCTCTGTAGCAAGTGAATATGTTATGCTAAAGAGAGAGTAGTTAGTGAAGGATAGCAAAACAGCCTCTCTTTGTACCATTCTCAGAGAATCAGGTGTAATTGTTCTGCCATGGAGGCAAATTTAACATGCATTTGTGAAATGTCAGATCACATTTCAATGAACTGGACGAGTATCAATTCAGAGACTTAGTTCTATTGTTTCCCATGCAATATTGCTATCCTACTGGTGTGGATTGAGAACCCAACAGGAATGTTCCATTAAAATAAATGAAGCATTCTCTTCCAAAATCCAGACTGTTAATGAATCCAAAGGTACGCTCCATTAATTTCGGTGCAGCCAAATTCTGAAAAGTGCTGCTAAAGAATGTATAAGGGTTCTAATTATTTTCAATCTCTATTTTAAATATTCACTCATTTAGTCTTCCTGGCAGCAGCTGGGCAGCATCTAGTGCAATTGTTCCTTGCTGCAAAGTGTGGAACTGGCAGAGTGAATGGGTGCATGACTTCTACCTGCCTTCCTTCCATCTGATGGCCACAGCATCAAGATGAAAATTGCTTGCTTGATTGATGGGTGGGAGGGGCAGGGGGGTTCTCTGCTGGAGTGGGGTCCAACCATGGTGGATGGGAGCCTACTTGGCTGCTATCTCCCCATTGCTATGTCAACAGCAGCTTCAAGAATGGCGAATGAAATTGTCAATGTTGCTGGGTGAAAAGTGACAGTCTCCAGTTTTGAACTTTTACAGTGGAATATATAAAGAGAGGTTTGTGTAACACTCTTATTTTATGAGAAAAAGCATTCCCTCCAACAGGGGCATTGTAAGGTACTTAAAAAGACACTGCATGAGTTTGCATAATATTTGCATAGTTTAAATTATATGTCTAGATGAAAATTTAGGCTGGCTTTCAGAAAGGAAAAAAGGATAGAGATGAGGGAGAAATTTGACTCAGTTAATATTTAAAGCCAAGCCTACTTAATTCATACTTTCTGGAACAATATGGAAACTGAAACATAGCCTTTCTTTGAAATTCACATTTCCCTGAATTTTGCAATGCAGTTTTCCGATCAACTAATGTGTACAAAAATGAATATACTAGGGTAAATTTATATGTTATGCATTTAAATGTACGTGTTAGCTAAAACAGCACACAAAAATGCATTACATTGGGCAAAAAGCTTTGCAAAAATGTGTATATCAGAAAAAAATGCAAAAAACAAATCTATTACAAGAAATTCACACTAAAATGCAGATTAATCTTCATGAGGATATTATTATTATTATTATTATTATTATTATTGACCAACAAATGTGGAAATGTGGAGAATCCTAGATTGGAAAAGTAAGAAACCAAGAGAATCTGAAATTGACATCTTTGCCCATTGCTAGTCAAGCCCTACTTGGAGCTATGATGTACCAACATGACTTTCTGGTTCTGGTACACTGTATGTTTATTGAGCCCTCCACCCGAAACACAATTGACAAGAACTACTGCTTTTGAATATATTAAAAGTAAAATAAAGGCCTCTGGGAAAATTAAGAAGATGGGTGGGTGTGGGATTTCAGTGGTAGTATGTTGTGACATGCTCAGTTATAATGTTTTAAAAAGAATCATTTTAAGCATAATTTTTTAAAAGAGGGCAAGGGCCAGGAGTTCTGGGGGCTGGCACTAAAGATGCAGGCCTGGGGCCCACTAGGTCATCCTCTAACAATGGCCCTACCCTCCAGGATTTCACAGGTGAAAACCTATGCACCCTGTTCACACACTATTCTCATACCAAAGATCACTTTGCATGCCCCACACCTTCCCCCATTACACACAGTGAAAATCTGTACTTCACCTGCTATATTCTTTATCAAACTGTCCATCTCATTGCTTTAAGAGCCGTGGTGGTGAGGGTTCCCTTTGTTAAAGAGTCAACTTACTAACTATGAACTGATTCTGCAACCATGGATCATTATATAACTGAACAACACCATCCACTCACAAGACGAAGGTCTCTAATGGCTTGGAAGAACCCCAAAATTTGCTTAAGTACAAAAAAATCTTTAGGAAAAGAAAACTCTTAAAGCTATCAACTCCAAAGTTAGCCCTATGAGGAATGAGCACAAATAATGCTGATTATTGGGGTACAAAATGGTAGGAAGGGGGAATGGACTGGCCTATGCTGGAAGAAGGCATGGCTGGCTGTAATTCTGAACAGGAGTACTCCACATGCCAATATTCTTTTGAAGATCCACATTAGGCTATAAAACATAATTGCCCGGCATTATGTTATTAAAAGTTCAAAATATGCTGTGTGAAATCACACTGTGCATTGCATGATGGCACCTTAGTGTTCATCCAAATGAATGTGTGCTAGAGACTCCCACACAGGAGTTTTAACTTTAGAAACTTGTGTGTGTGTGTGTGTGTGTGTGTTCTTGTTCTGAAGCCTGAAGAATGATATCACTAGCAAGTCATTTCCCCAAGATCTGAACAAGGGGCCCTTGAAGATTGGTGTTTTATTGCAGGTATATTGTGCCACATGCTCTTGACACAATAATAGTGCACCATTGGTGGACTTATTCTGCTTTATTAGTTATTAATATCCCCAGGGACACTACATTATTGCTGTCTGGAGGGGCTATAGCACAAAAAGTGGGAGAAAATTAAAGTGGAAAGTTTGTGCTATTAAAAGTTACAGGATTTCAGCAGAAAGTTATGGGATATGCAATAAATGAAAAAGCTGCAGTGTGACCACCCCAAAAACCTTTACAGGTGCAGACAGTATTGAAAGTATATGGCACCCTGTCCCCATAGCACCATGACGACAGATCAACACAAATGCTCACTAAAGAGGATGTCTGGAAGGGTCCAAGGTATCCCCAGTGGTTTTCTAAGGGTAGCTTCCAGAAAGCCCCCTATCAAACTAAAATAATTCAACCAAAACTGAAGGCTTTGTGAACAGCCAGTTTATAAACATATCCTTATTTGATAAGCAGAAAGATTAAAATGCTGGATTGTTGTTGTTTTTAAAAAAATGTTGTGTAGCACATGCTTTTTACTTCCAGCAATTATGATATGTACACTTTATTCAGAAATACAATGATGAGTTCAATCAACTTATATGATGCCTATATGTTGTTATTCATTTCAGATTTCAGAGACCTATGCCTTTCTACCAAGAGAAGCGGTGACACGATTTCTAATGAGCTGCTCAGAGTGCCAGAAAAGAATGCATTTAAACCCAGATGGAGCAGATCACAAAGGTAACTTTAGTGCCAAAGAGTGGGATGTAATTTTATTCATAATGCCCATTTGTATTTCCTTGGTTTAAATGAAGACTCATAAAACATTGTACACTAGAACGGTTCAACAAGTCATATCGTCTCATTCACTTAAGTCAGAATATAGTAGTCTTCTGCATTCTCTCAAAGGATTATGTGTAATACCATGTTCCTGCTAAAATGGTAATTTTACCTGAGGGAAACATTCCCCCCCTTCCTTTTTGTGTGTCCACTTTTGTGTGTCCAAGGAGGAGATAGCGTGCATGAATAGTCACAATGTTTTGGATTTATAAACTCAAAATATTTGTCTAAAAAGATGCATGTACCTTCTGTCAGGGTAGCATGATGGAGCAACTTAAAATACCAAAGAAAATAAGGACTACAGGAACCTGAGATGCCAGCAAATGAAGCTTGTATCACCCCTAATGTAAAGGCCTTCACGTGCTCTCATGAATGTTGATGCCCTCAGCAGGGTGAAGATCAGACTAATGTAGTTTCTTACTCATTTTTATTTGCTGTTGCTCATTTAACAGGGGGATTGTTCCATAAATTGTTTATATGACTTCATGGGCATTTTTTGTGTGAAGCAACTTGTGGGGCGTGTGTGTGTGTGTGTGTGTGGAATGTCCAGGAAGGCAAGTTAGATTATTTTAATAACTAAATAAAAGTAAAAATAAGGGCTCATTTAAGGTACCAAGGAGCCCTATACTGAATATATATTTTGAGACAAAGGACAACATCCCCTTCTTAGTCTTCTATATAAATAAATTATTATTATTATGCACACACAAACCTATACATAGTACTACTGCCATTAGAATTCCAACTAAAGTTAACATTTTAGAGCAATGAGGCGATTCCTCCTCAGGAGAAATTTTGAGGGAATCCCAAAGAGATTTGATAAATGAGCAAATTTTCTCAGAAGTCTTTTCTCGTACTTGAACGACACAGGAAGGATTCCTTGCCCCATCCATTCCATCCAGTCTTACCCCTTGCTGGACTTATTCTCTAGCACAGTTAGAATGCTAGTTAAATCAGGCCATTATATTATTCTGGCACATAATATGGTGACCTTGCAGATGCTAAAGATATCTGGATTGATGTGTAGCTGAATGAAATAATGCCTGAAAACCCTGTGCTTGCTGCTTTGAGTGTCATCATGGAAGAAAGGGGGAATATAAATATAATAAGTAAGTGCTAAAATCCACCAAAACATTGTCACATAGGACTTTTTCAGGAGACCCAGTTTACACATCATGACAGCTGTAAAGCAGTGTTTCATGATGAAACACACCCATAGTATGAAGTACTATATACCATTTATTTGTAATTATTTTGTTTATAAAAAAACTCCATAATCATACCTTATTTAATCTTTGTTTATTCTTACAGATAATGGGAAGCCCCCAACTTTGGTTACCAGCATGATTGATTACAACATGCCAATCACAATGGCCTACATGAAGCACATGAAGCTACAGTTATTAAATTCCCAGCAAGATGAGGTAAATATCTAAGACTAATTCATAGTAGGTAGGGACGCGGGTGGCGCTGTGGGTAAAACCTCAGTGCCTAGGACTTGCTGATCATAAGGTTGGCGGTTCGAATCCCCGCGGCGGGGTGAGCTCCCGCCGTTCGGTCCCAGCTCTTGCCCACCTAGCAGTTCGAAAGCACCCCTAAGTGCAAGTAGATAAATAGGGACCGCTTTATAGCGGGAAGGTAAACGGCGTTTCCGTGTGCGGCACTGGTGCTGGCTCCCAGATGCCGCTTAGTCACGCTGGCCACGTGACCCGGAAGTGTCTTCGGACGGTGCCGGCTCCCGGCCTCTTGAGCGAGATGAGCACGCAACCCTAGAGTCGGACACGACTGGCCCGTACGGGCAGGGGTACCTTTAGCTTTACTTTAATTCATAGTAACAGTAGTGGTGGACTATGTTCATCTATGGTTACCTTATTACATTAGCAATTTGTTTAGTCTACTATTAAGAGCAATTTTTAAAGCTATAGCTTCATTTGCTCTAATGACACAGGAGGAATGGAAAACATTCACTTAATCATAGGTTTGAAATCATACCTTGCTATTTATAGTTTATGATTCTACCTAGAGTATGCAACATATTCAATCTTGAGAGCTGATCATATGGGGTTTTCTATGGTTCTGTTTCCTCGTGTTCAAATAATGAGAGAGAAGGGGGAAAGGTACTTGGGAAGGACATTCTTCTGGATTGTTCACTTCACTCCTTGGGCTTGACTTGACCGGCTTTTTCTTAATAATACTCAAGTATGGAAGAGCTGTTTTGTTGGCTCATGTTAACGTTTATTCTTCAAATATTTTAGATGGCAGATTTTCAAGAGTTCCATTTTAAGGCAGAAGTGGGAGGTCAGAAAGGCAATTGTGGCCCTTCAGGACTCTCCATCTGATCCTTAGGATTCTCAGCATGTCTTCTGAACATGGGGCTTAGCTCACTCCAGACAAACCATGACCTCTAGCCAATATTTGTCCTACTTTGGCATTTCTGGGAGAGCTAAACCACAAGCCCACGTTCAGATGACCAACTAGCCAAACCATGACTTAACTCAGCACAGTGCAGCAGCAGAACTAGAACAGATACAAAGCAGCTGTGACCTCCTCTCCAAGCATGCTCATTCATGCTAAGTCATGGTTTGGCTTAATATTATGCATAGTGAAACTGTAAAAGCTATTGCCAGAGGCAGTACTGAAGCCTGGGAAGGGTATGAGAGAGCATGTACATTTGGGACTTATTATCAACCAAGTCCATCAGAAACTTCTGTAGATGTCTTAAGAACTAGCATGCTTAGGTCTTGAACCTAGTTTGTTCAATTCCCATGGTTTGTTAGTGTGTATGTTAATGTGCATGTGTTTAAATGATCCCTGCAAATAAAACACTTTAGCACAGCTTCAAAAGTGAGTCGCTACTTAAATTTACAGCAAAACCCTTGAGTCTGGGTTTATGCAAGTGGGATTTCAGAATATGCTTAAAGCTTTTCTGAGTAGGGGTTTTCTGAATGGGATAAGCAGAAGAAATATAATGAAGAGTTGATCTGATTATCTGGGAGAATTAAAGGAAAACTGATCTAGTATTTTTGCCTTTTCTCTGTTTTACATTAAACCATCTGACAATTTAGTAGAATAATTAGATGGATAGGGTCACTTGCAGCTTAGACAGGGTCTCAAAGGTCATGTAAGATATTTGCAGTTATTAAGATCATATTGAATTATGTAATGTTTTCCGTTCAGTTTCATGTTTGCAAGCTAGTTGATGAAAGGCTTAAGCTGAAATCCTGTACCTGCTTACCTAAGAATAAGTCCCATTGAACTTAATAAGACCAGCTTCAGTGTAGATGTTTCTAGGATTTTGCTACATGTGAAAGAAAGGCAAGGTAGACTGGCATCTTCTAATACCACCACCATTCCTTCTATTTAATATGTTCAGGCTTTGAGTGTCTTTGCTTATGTAGTTAAAATGGCACCTTTCACAGACAACAGGGAGGTATCAGCAGCTTCCCAGGGTGTGGGAGAAGTGCAGAATAAACAGAAATATTTGAAGTAAAAATCTGAATGGGGAGATCTCAAGAATAACCACAAAATACTGGTGGTCAGAAATCTAGGTGGATTGATCTACACTGACTTTGCACTGCCTTGCCCCCCACTCCTTTCCATCCTCGAATGCTGGAATTCTCCATCCTAGAATCCATCCTCAAACTCAGCCAGAGGGAGGTTAGGTGAGCAGCACAGGCCAACCATACTGGCTACCCCTGCTCTATTTCCTTCCCTTCCCAGCAGTAGCAGACAATGTGATGCCCTCCAGATGCTTGACTCCAGGTCTCATCAGCCAAAGCAAGCATAGTGATTCATCAGAGAGAGCACCCTGTTGGCAACCCCTAGGGCAGATCACTGTGGAGGAGTGCTAACTGGACCAGTAAACAGGAACCAAATAATGATAGCAAGACTCCATACTGTCACTGTTAGCTGCAGGTCTTATTTATCAATTCTACAGGCTTTGTTCCTGCATCCTATCATCATAGAGCACATCTAACAACTGAATACTGATGGTGGAAGAGGGGAGTATCAGAGAAATGTGACTCTGAGTAGAATACAGTTGACTGGACATCAGTAGCCAGTAGCTGTTTTATGCAAGAGCTTCTGACCTTACTCACTGTCTAGCAGGAGCAATCTATGTGAAGAGAAAAAAAGTCAACTCTTTATTTAAAAATATGCCGCCATTCTTAATACGGCTAGCTTCAGGTTTGAAGGGGCCTCTGGTAAACTGTGCTCTGGTAGGTTGCTTCCAATATTAGTGGGTCTCCTGATATGGGCTTACCTGAAAACAGCTATAAGCCTCTTCCCTCTGTGAGTGAGTATAGTAGTGGCCGATGTAGGTGTCTTTTTCCATTGATGGAGTGATTGTTGGGTGGAGCATGGCCACACCATTTTGTCATCCTTTCTCTCTTTTCTGCTCTTTAGATGTGGCAGCCATTACACAAGCCCCCCAAGTAGTCATTTTGTGTCATGCCATGCCCCAATAGCAGCCATTCCCCACTCCCAAATGTGCACACTGGTCCAGAAGGCCTTTGTGCGTACAAAGCCTATTTACAGCTCAGTGTAAATTAGGCTAATTTTTAGGAATTTTGTCCCCTTTGCCAGGTTGCAAATATGTGTAATGGTGTTAAATACTGCTACTGATTAATGATTTGGACTTGATTCAGAAAGGGCATACTTAAAACGAATAAATTTGTTTTGGTTCAAATTGGACTCAAAATTGTTCCTTTGAATTGGGGAGCTCCGGGTCTGGCATGCTCCCAATAGTGTTATTGGGGATTGACAAGGCCTTCACACCCCGGAGGAATATAACAAGGACTGCAGGCCTCCACAAGCTCCAGAAGAGTCCCAATCCACTCCCTTCCTTTCTTCCCCACCCACCACGATTTACTTGGTAGAGGCAGCAAAGGTCTACTGTTGTGACCTTGACTGCGGCAATAGTATTGTTGGCTCCATGATCTCTGGAGTAACACCTTCCTGGGGGTTCTGGGTCCTTAGTAAGGAGTCATTAGCTTAAAGAAACTTTGGCCTCCAGGAATCTTGTTGAACATGTTTTTGGACACCAGTTTTCTTGGGCCCAGAACATTTCCCTGTGCTGCTGCAGAGCCTAATAAAGGAAGCGGCGGCAGCAGCAGCAGCAACCCTTCTCATCACTGTTTATACTGCCATAACATAGGTTTCAGTGGGAAAGGGAAGAGGACTGCGACAATGGGCAGGGCTGGCGCCGGGAGCCAAGCCTTTAATAATCACAAGCAGAGCCCAACTTTTTTAGAGGATTAAGCTCAGCCCATAATTTGCTTGGAAGTTCTTAACGAGGAGAAGTTCTTAATTTGGACTCCAAACTTTGCCGTTATGAATTTTGGGTGGGATAAGAATCTTGATAACCACATTAATTTTGGAAGGAACTTATTTCACATGGGGAAGCAGAATTCTTCTTGGAAGCTCTCATATACTGAAAGAGTGTAACATGTCATTACACAGTGCAAAGAGAGTTGTTCAGTACAGAGACACTAAACCTTTAGACTGTCTTGTTTCATATTATGAAATGGGGGGAGCTGTGGTGAAAGCACCTCAGCTATCTGGAACTGTTCTATTTTGCCTTTTTTAAATCATTGATTATCAATCATAGTATCTCAGTTACTTATAGAAATTCTGCTTCTCTTCACTCTAATTCCCATGGCCTTCTCCGCAGTAGCTGTAATCCTGAGTCTATTTACACTCATCAATTGGATTTAAGCACTTGTAACTGGGCACAACAGTCAGTTAATTACTCTTGTATAGATCTTCTAGTTAAATAACAAAGAATCAAAGCATTCTAGGTTGTCAGTTCTAGGCTGAACAACACCAAGTAATTGCTTGGTAAGCCCTAATCTATATGAACACTGTGCCTGAAAATTATCTTGACATTTGTTAATATGCTTGTGATACAGAATTTTATATTTTCAGGATGAAAGCTCTATAGAAAGTGATGAATTTGATCTGAGTGACTCCACCAGGATGTCTGCTGTGAACTCTGACCTCAGTTCAAATCTCGAAGAAAGAATTCAAAGTCCGCAGAATCTCCAGGGCCAGCAAGATGGTAAGCTAACTTTTCAGCAAATGAAGCTGAGTTTTGTTGATCAGTTCCTTTCTTCTTTTGTTCATTGTCAATGATGTGGGGTATAGGGCAGTAAACAAAGCCATTTCTTCTACTATTCATTCATTATGATGCTTCTGATCTGTGCACATTTATTGTGTCTGTAGACAACTTTAAGTACTCTTTTGTGTCTAAATGATTTACTTGGCTCACTTTTGTGACACTTCCCAAAGATGCAAAAATATTCAGCCTTATATATAACATATATTATGAAGAGACAATGGCATTTCCAAATGTGCACGCCTCTAGTTTCTTTCACAAAAGTAAACTACCATTCATTTTTATGGGAAAATATGAAGTATTGCACATGGAGACATTGCAATACATGGAGGCAAAACTAGCCATACGTAGAGGCACTGAATGTACACCAAGGAATCTGTGGTTTTCCAGATGTTGTTGAACTACGACACCTGTCAGCCTCAACCAGCATGGTCAATGGTCAGGGGTGATGAGGGCCACAGATTCCCCACAGCCTGTTGCATATAACCATGAGTCCTCAAGATCACTGAAAAATATAGGTCTCCCTTCTAAACACTAGCTAAAAATAAAGAAGCAGGACTTCAGCCAAAAAAGAAAAAGAAAAAAAGAGGCTTTTAGTAGCAGAGATGTCAGAAAGAGGACTTTCAGTCTTGCTTCTGACATGGAGTCTGCTTTAGTAGTGATGGTATCCACAATATACTGACAACAATTTTATTAGTCTTTTTCGTGTAAAATTGAGGTTGGCATGGAGTGGATTAGGGTTCATTTTAAGTAAATGGAGTCCAGCGTCTGACTGCCATGCTGCCCTTGACTACATCTATTACCCTTTTGAACTTTATCCTGCATCCTAGCAACATCCCATATCAGAGATAGGCCAAGACCTGAGAACTATATGAATGAATGGGAAGCCCCATTCACATGCCACACTGAATGTGTATGGAGGGAAACAAGTGAGGTCATTTGTGTTTCAGGTTCTCTGTAATGCAAAGAAAGCCCTACATGCAAACTGTTTTATGAATGTAGCGTCCATGCAGAAATTCAGCTGAATATATGAAGGTTGGGAAGGATAACAGCATGTGCCATCCCACTCCCCAACTCAATGCACTTAATGCAATGCATGGGAATGGCTATTAAATGCAAGGATGCAGTGAAACCTTGTAATAAAGCCTAAGACTACTTCTCTAAGTATGAAGGTTTAAATTCTTTGCTGTTGTACAGTGAATAGTGTAACACAATTTGTTAAGACCAGTGTACAGATGCACTCCACTAGAATATTTTCTTCCATTTCCTAGTGTTCACTTAAAGCTGTCATCATTTTTTTTCAGTGTCATTGCTCTGTCAGTGCACCCTTCTATACTTCTGCCCCTCTAGGGGGCAGGCACACAATATGCCCACTTCAAGAATCTACTTAAATCTTTGACTATTCTCCTTGTGGCTTCCTATCCTGCTGCCCTAAACTAATTCATTCTGATAGAATTCTCTGTCACTTACTCACAAGCTGCATTCCAGCCTAGCAGCTGGGGCTCTGTTTCTCTTTTCTCTGTTGCACCTTGGGGGATTCCAGCTCACAATATTAGTGTGTCAGAGCCACTAGGGCTACCTGAAAGTAAAAACTAAAGTAGGTTCAGTCAAATTCCTTGTCTGAAAACAAAGTTCTTTACTATATTGTTTTTAATTGGAAAGTTACTCGACTTGCGATATAAGGTTTTTTAAACAAACAAACAAACAAACTGTGCTTTGAGAGGACAAGTCCCTATCCAGGGGCTCATTTCTGAAAATATAACACTTTCTGAGAGGGTTAAGATTAAGAAGTGGGACCTAGCTGTGCTTGCAAGAATAACAATTGTGCATCTCTTCCTAGTGATACAGAGATTTTTTTTTTGTTGACTCACCTGGTCTATGGCCTACTTCTGACTACTTGTTATGACAGGCACAGCTTATTAACTCCTCAGAACCCACAAAAGAGGTTGGGATGATTCTTAAATTCAGGGGATGGACGAAGGGTAGTAGCCCTGAGAATAACTAGAAGTAGAAAATTCAGTCAGAGGTTCCTATGGTTATCTGAATTTCAAAGAAAGCCATATAATTGAAAAGAGATCACACTGGATTCTAGACCTTTCAGGAGAAATCCTAATAGTACCGAAGTCACCAGTAGCATGAGACCCGTGATGCACCTATGATTAGAGCAGAATGGTAACATGTGTTGCTCATTATAAAGAATCACTAATTCCCAAATCTAAACATATCTCTGTGCATGAAAATGCTATTACATGTATGAAAGCGTGTTTAAGGCTGGGTATATGCAATTCCTAAATACCTAGTTTTAGGAAGTAATCCAATTGTAATAAATGAATGAGTGCCATATGAATTGTGATATAACAGTTTGATCAGCACAAAGCACCATTCTTACACAGCTTTGGGGGTTCTTATGCATCAGATAAAAACTCTTCTCCATTGAACTGAAGAAAACCTTCTCAAAACCTGAGATCTACACAAGTGTTCTATACAAATCAGGTACATTTCAGATTGCCTATTATCTGCTGCAGTTGTATTTGTGACTGCGTAATTAGTGCAAGCACTAAAAATTGAAGGTGGGGGGGAGAAATCTACCTAAATAACATGTCTTATGCTGACAACAAACTTTGGTGTGTGTCAGAATTTAAGATAGTTACTTAGGCTTTCTGCTGCTTCTGTTGCATTAAAATTTGCGGACCAGACAATCTACTTTATGAAGTGCCTTGGCTAAAGTAAGCTGGCAGAATAATGTAAAGAATCTCCCTGCTTCTATTGTGCAGCACCAGCTCTGAGAATAAAAATACATTCTCTGCCTCCATGATTGTCAGTCTGCCACCTTTCACAAGCACTGAATTCTTTTGTCAATAAAGAAAAAGAAATTGAACATTTACATCTGCATGTTTCAGAATAAGCCTTAGGGCTGAACTGAAAATTAATTGAAGTGTTATCTTTTTCATGGCAACATCACAAAAGTTTCTTCATACTGGGAGTAAATAATATCACTGTGTCGAAGAAAATTAATGCCTTTGTCACCTGTGAATAATTTAAGTGAAGCTGGCATATATCATTACTTCACTGACTTAAATTATATTCAGTTTCTTCAAAGAAATGAGTAGTGTCCATTGAGCTTTCTGAGGTGCAGTGTGAGTTTCACAAATTAATATCAACTGTAAAAGAAAACATTAAATAACTATCGCCTACCAACACAATTGTAGCACATGTTGCAGACACTTTAACTATTTCTTTGTGGCTAATATAAGGGAGTTTCAGTGACAGTGGAATGATTGTTCAGCTGAAGACAGATAAAGTATTACTGATAAAGCATTAGATATTGAAGTCATCGGATAACCTGCAACATTTCTAGCTGGTGACAAAACACTAAGGATTGTCTGTAAGGAAGAGTGAATTGCTCTTTGAATCAGGTCAGTTGCCATAGCAGAAATAGATGCTTGTCCTTAGAGATAAGTAGGACTCCTGAGATGCAGTTTGCTATCCTCTGGCCTTTAGTATATAGAAATTTCACTCCAACCTCAACAGAAAAGCTTATGGTAGAAAGGAGATCTGCGGATGCTTCCTTTCTTTTGAGGTTCCCATATTCTTACACTGTGCTCACATGTGTTTCTTCCCTTTTTACTTTTATGCCATTATTTCCAATTATTATTTAGTGAATTTAAATCCTGCACTTTCTTCTGAAAGAGCCAAGGGTGGCAATCCCCAGCTCTTCCAAGTTTGCAAGGATGGTACTTTCAAGGCCAATAAATAAGTTACAAACAAGTACTTTGACTGCAACTTGAAACAGCAAGTTGAAATTCCTATTCACAAGAAAAATGTCCCTTGCAATCTCTAAACATAAAGTATAAGAAGCATTGCTTGGATGTTTTTACCTCTTTAACAAAGTACTGACTTCCCTGGAACAAAATCAGAAGTGGATCCCTCATCAGGGATACCGCATAAGTGGACTGGTAGAGTCAACCAAACAGGCAGCACCAGCTTGTTCTAGTATATCCTGGAACAATATCCTAAGAAAAACAGACAGCAGAGTCAAATAATAATAATAATAATAATAATAATAATAATAATAATAATAATAATAATTTATTTATACCCCACCCTCCCCAGCCGAAGCCGGGCCCAGAGCGGCTTAGAACAGTAAAAGTAACACAGCATTCTAAAATCAATTCATTCTAAAATCAATTCAGAATCAAATTAATGGCAACCATTGGGCTAGAGTTCTATGAGAATTACCAAAGGAGAGGGTCAGACTGTGCCTTGGCCAAAGGTCTGGTGGACAGCTCTGTCTTGCAGGCCCTGCGGAAAGTTGTCAAGTCCCGCAGGGCCCTAGTCTCTTGTGACAGAGCGTTCCACCAGATTGGGGCCACAGCCGAAAAAGTCCTGGCTCTGGTTGAGGCCAGCCTAACCTCCCTGTGGCCCGGACCTCCAAGATGTTTTTGTTTGAAGACCCTAAGGTCCTCCGTGGGACATACCAGGAGAGACGGTTCCATAGGTACGAGGGTCCTATACTCTGAATAGGGATTTAATTCAGCCTGCACCTAGCCTGTTGTGGAAAGTGAATTACCAAAATGGGTATTGTGGTAGATGGCATTATGCGACACCACTCAGATATTCAGTTTATTCAGTTCGGCTTATCAGAGCTTGCAGGGCAGCGGTGCGCGCCTAGCGGCACGCACAGTTTGATCCATCTTTTAGATTTAGGGGAGCTAGTCTCAAACGTTTGTTGGGGGAGACCTAGGTTTTTTGGGGGGGGAGTTATTTGTCCTGTCTTCATGCTTTTTATGATGGAGGACCGCTGTAGTCACCCCCAACGACACGTTCTCAAGATGGAGGGTGAGGGAACAGCTGGAGTCGCCTGCGGTTCCTGCGCAATGTTTGCCATCTTGCCAAAGGTTGCAGGCAGCTTTACCTGCAGCAATTGCATGTTGATTGCCCTCTTACAAGACAAAGTCCAGCAACTGGAGGAACGTGTAGCTACGCTCCAAAGAATTAGAGAGCTGGAGCTCTTCTTGGAAGCAACAGAGCATACCATCTCCACCAAGGAGGAGACAGGGGACTCCCCTGAGAAGGAAGCTAGTTCACCAACACAGGAGCCAGATATATGGAGAAACGTGACTCAAAGAAGTAGGAGGCCCAGGGTTCACTCTGATTGTTTAGAAATACACAATCGCTTTGAGGTCCTCTCCCCTAGCATGGAAGACAAAGAGCAGACTCCATTTGAGGATCTCTCCCTCATTACAGTCGATCAGGTATATGAAGACGGGCAGCAAAGTCAGTCCTCAGGGAATGTGCAGGCGACCTTGGAACGGACAGCTCACGGAAGAACCCCGACCAGACCTAAGAGGAGGCGTGTAGTGGTGATAGGGGATTCCCTACTGAGGGGAACAGAAGCAGTGATCTGTGGGCCTGACAAGATGTCTCGGGAAGTGTGCTGTCTCCCCGGGGCTAAGATCCAAGATGTAACTGAATGACTGCAAGGAATCATAAAACCCACTGACAAATACCCCTTCCTCTTGGTTCATGTGGGAACCAATGACACTGCAAGCAATAGCCTCCAGAAGATCAAAAGAGACTACGAGGCTCTGGGCAGGAAATTGAAGCAATTAAATGCACAAATTATCATCTCATCTGTCCTCCCAGTTGAACGACGTGGCCCAGGGAGAGAGGGAAAAATAGTGGAAGTGAACAACTGGCTTCGCAAATGGTGTAAACAGGAACGGTTTGGATTCTTAGATCACAGACTGCAGTTTCTCAAAGATGGACTTCTGGCAAGCGATGGGCTGCACCTCACAACGGTTGGGAGGAATGTTTTTGCCAAAAATCTCAGAAACCTCATCAGGAGGGCTTTAAACTGACTAATGTGGGGGAGGGAGACAGTGCTCCTGAAGGTAGGAGTCTATCAATTGATGAAGATGATCATCTAAATGTCATAGACCAAATGGAGCAAACAGCACGCAGACCTAGTGGTGGGAGGAAAAAATCCTTAAATAAGAGACACGGGGGAATGATTAATTGACTTCAATGTCTGTACACTAATGCGCAAAGCATGGGAAATAAACAAGATGAGCTTGAGCTCTTGGTACAGCAAACTAAATATGACATAATAGGCATCACTGAAACCTGGTGGGATAAGTCCCACGATTGGAATGTAATAATGGAGGGATACAATCTATTTCAGAGAAACAGACCAGACAAGAAAGGAGGAGGAGTGGCGTTATATGTCAGGGATGTGTATACCTGTGAAGAGATCCAAGATTTAGAACCTCAAAGCCAAAGTGAGAGCATTTGGGTCAAAATTAAGGGAGAGAAGAATAACAGTGAGCTCATTGTGGGAGTTTACTATAGATCCCCAAGCCAAACGGAGGACATAGATGATGCCTTCCTGGAACAGTAATACCCATGGACAGTAATACTAAAAGGAAAGGGAGTTCATGATGGCTGGGAGTTTGTTAAGAGGGAGATAGTAAAAGCACAACTTCAGGCAATACCAATGAGACGGAAACATGGAAGGTACCTAAAGAAGCCAGGGTGGCTATCTAAAGAACTTTTAACTGAGTTAAGATTAAAAAAGGATGTGTACAAAAAATGGAAAAGGGGGGAAACCACCAAAGAGGAATTCAAACAAATAGCCAGCACGTGTAGACACAAAGTCAGAAAAGCTAAAGCACAGAATGAACTCAGGCTTGCTAGAGATGTTAAAAGCAACAAAAAAGGCTTTTATGGGTATGTTCATAGCAAAAGAAAGAACAAAGAAACAGTGGGGTCACTCAGAGGAGAAGATGGTGAAATGCAAACAGGGGACACAGAAAGGGCTGAACTCCTCAATGCCTTCTTTGCCTCAGTCTTCTCCGATAAAGAAAACAATGCCAAACCTGAAGAATTTGGAGCAAATGATTCAGCAGAGGAAACACAGCCCAGAATAACTAAGGAGATAGTACAAGAATACTTGGCTAGTCTAGATGTATTCAAGTCTCCAGGGCCAGATGAACTGCATCCAAGAGTATTAAAAGAACTGGCAGATGTGATCTCAGAACCACTGGCAGTCATCTTTGAGAATTCCTGGAGAACAGGCGAAGTCCCGGCAGACTGGAGGAGGGCAAATGTTGTCCCTATTTTCAAAAAGGGAAAAAGAGAGGACCCAAATAATTACCGCCCAGTCAGTCTGACATCAATACCAGGGAAGATTCTGGAGCAGATCATTAAGCAAACAGTCTGTGAGCACCTAGAAAGGAATGCTGTGATCACCAATAGTCAGCATGGATGTCTGAAAAATAAGTCATGTCAGACTAACCTGATCTCGTTTTTTGACAGAATTACAAGCCTGGTAGATGAAGGGAACGCAGTGGATGTAGCCTACCTTGATTTCAGCAAGGCATTTGACAAGGTGCCCCATGATATTCTTGTAAAGAAGCTGGTAAAATGTGGTCTTGACTATGCTACCACTCAGTGGATTTGTAACTGGCTGACTGACCGAACCCAAAGGGTGCTCATCAATGGTTCCTCTTCATCCTGGAGAAGAGTGACTAGTGGGGTGCCACAGGGTTCTGTCTTGGGCACGGTCTTATTCAACATCTTTATCAACGACTTGGATGATGGACTCAAGGGCATCCTGATCAAATGTGCAGATGACACCAAACTGGGAGGGGTGGCTAACACCCCAGAGGACAGGATCACACTTCAAAACGACCTTGACAGATTAGAGAACTGGGCCAAAATAAACAAGATGAATTTTAACAGGGAGAAATGTAAAGTATTGCACTTGGGCAAAAAAAATGAGAGGCACAAATACAAGATGGGTGACTCCTGGCTTGAGAGGAATGCAGACTGTTCTGTGAACCTTGGATGAAGGGCAGTATAGCAATTTAATTAATAACAACCACCACAACAACCACCACCACATCCTGTGAAAAGGATCTAGGAGTCTTGGTTGACCACAAACTTGACATGAGCCAACAGTGTGACGCGGCAGCTAAAAAAGCCAATGCAATTCTGGGCTGCATCAATAGGAGTATAGCATCTAGATCAAGGGAAGTAATAGTGCCACTGTATTCTGCTCTGGTCAGACCTCACCTGGAGTACTGTGTCCAGTTCTGGGCACCACAGTTCAAGAAGGACACTGACAAACTGGAACGTGTCCAGAGGAGGGCAACCAAAATGGTCAAAGGCCTGGAAACGATGCCTTATGAGGAACGGCTAAGGGAGCTGGGCATGTTTAGCCTGGAGAAGAGGAGGTTAAGGGGTGATATGATAGCCATGTTCAAATATATAAAAGGATGTCACATAGAGGAGGGAGAAAGGTTGTTTTCTGCTGCTCCAGAGAAGCGGACACGGAGCAATGGATCCAAACTACAAGAAAGAAGATTCCACCTAAACATTAGGAAGAACTTCCTGACAGTAAGAGCTGTTCGACAGTGGAATTTGCTGCCAAGGAGTGTGGTGGAGTCTCCTTCTTTGGAGGTCTTTAAGCAGAGGCTTGACAACCATATGTCAGGAGTGCTCTGATGGTGTTTCCTGCTTGGCAGGGGGTTGGACTCGATGGCCCTTGTGGTCTCTTCCAACTCTATGATTCTATGATTCTATGTTATCATGTTAATTTCTAACATTTCCATTTGTCTACACATTTTCTTGCCCAGATCTGGAAATTTCTGTTCTTGGGCGGGCTTTGGTGCTGCTTCCGGTCCCTTACTGTTACAGCTCCCAAGTTGCTAGTCCCTTAGATTCTGCTCAGAGGTTATACAGCCAAGTGTGCATAGCCTTGGGGCTCAGGGAACCTGCCCATTCACTCTCCATACAATCAGTATATGTGGGGAAAAATCAGCTAGATAGAAAAGCAGAAGACCGTGTGTCAAGATCCTAGTAGCTAATGAATTTTGGACAAAAACTGAAGTGACCTGAGATCAAAGGTCTAGTTGATCAAGAAGCTTACGGATAGACCATTGAGAATCCACTTTCAGTCTAGCCTGCCCCAAAGAGATTTTGTGATGCTGCAATTGGCATGGGGAGCACTGCCCTTCCCTGCTGAGCTTCTTGAAGAAATGGTGGTGTAAAAGTATAATAAAACAAATAAATGTAGGGTAATTTTTTAGATGATCTTCTTGACATATCAGTACCTAGATTGGCTGCTGCTCCAAGCAGTTTGAAAAGTCATAAAAATAAATGATACATGGAAAAAGCTAATAATCATACACTTTCTAAATGCACATGCTTGTTGATCCCTTTTCCAATTGGTTTGGGGGGTTTTTTGGTGGGGAGGAGGGAGGTGTGCTTGCTTGTGTTTTCCTTTCTTCTGTAATTTGCTTTCAGTAAATGAAAATGTTATTAGACATGAATTATGTATTTAGCAAATGCAATGCTGAGTTGTGACTGGTCCAACGTGATGAGGGAACAATCACATTTTCCACACCGCTATCCCAGCTGCACAACTGTCACTTTCTATTACTCCTGCCCTGAACAATTGAATGTGGCTTATAATGACAATAATTGCTTCAAAATTGTTTGTCATGTTTGACTTGTTAGCAACAATCTACCAACGGTTGGTTACAATCAACTTCTTCGTTATTACTGCATAATTATATAAGTGAAGATTTTAACCAATAATACCCCAGAATGAAAATTATCTTCCCCTCTGTAAACAACACAGAAATATTTTTGACACTTCAGCGCAATCACTTTCCTCTTTTTACATTAGCCAGGCTTAAATGAGTGACTTTATCCCTAAGTCCAGACCTAATGCAATAGCATGTATTACTAAAGCTAGCAAAATGCAGCTAAAAGAAGGATTTGTGTTCATACTCTCATCAATTTCATTCACTGCAGATCCAGAACCAACAGTTGGTGAACCAAGGGCTCCAGGAGCTTGGAAGACACCTTCACTAGTCTAACCCATTTTTGACTGCAACCTGTTAAACACATGCAGACACAGAGGGCTGAAGACTGGGGAAGGGAGAAATCTAAGGCAATGTAATTACCTAATATTTAGAGATCCCCAGATGTCAGGGAACTGCCATCAGTTCAGAGACAAGAGATAGAAGGGCAGTTGTGTTATAGGGAACCTCCGAAAATCTTGTGAAGCAGTTCCTCTTCTGGCAAGGAGGAAAGCCCCACCTCCAGTGGAGAAGAGGTGCAGGGACCAGGGGATGATAGGGAGAGCCTCAAAACCGAGCCTGAGCAAACCGGAGAGGCAGGAAGTACGCCCTTGCCAGCGCTCATTCTGCACAGTAGGCTTCGGCGCAGGGAGGGGCGGAAAAGGCTGGGGGTGACGCGACTTTTATGCTGGGGGAGGTACAAAAACCGACCACTCCCAGATTCTGCTAGCGATTGAGCCAGACATGAACTTACGACGCTCTTCACTGTAAATAGTTTGCACCAAGAATAAAGCCTAGAAAAGACAGGTCGGAGTCTTGCCTGTTTACTCTCGAGCAACCACACCAGCATCTGACACCTACCTTTGAAGAAAAAATAGCAGGCAGTCACAGTGACCCACCACCACCAAGCCAAAAAACTTGTCCTAGCTGTGCATCAAACTTCTCTCATGTTGCTGGGGAATATCCTTGGCTGCAGAGGACTTTTCCATAAGAAATACAGAATGTTCTAAGCAACTGTAGCCATATCGCTGGAATGTAAAGTCATAAAAATCCATTCTCAAGTCACAGTCTGAGTGCAGCTCTCGCCTGTTTGTCTTATAGTTGAAGTTTAAGGAGCTGTGAACAGTTTTAGCAATACACTTCTCCAATTCAAAGGGAGGAATTCAACCTTGCACTCTTCTGACCAATCCATCTGCATAAGCATTTCTACTTGCCAGACTGAATGGCCCCGCTCTCCTACCCCTGTGCAGTTCTGAGAGTTCATCTGGCCCACCAGAGTGGGTTTGAGGGAGGCATAGGGGCATGCAGGGGGAGGAACCCTCTTGTGTTAGCAGGAGCCCTAAGCTGTTTAATGCAAACAAGGACGCTATAGGGAAAACAAAAAGGGAAATGTGGCACCATCAAGCTTCAGCAGCTTTAAAAACAAAACAATGAAAATGGCACTGAAATAGCAAATGTTTGCTAAAATCAGTATTTTGTGAAGAACTTGCTGGACTCTTGCATGTGCTACTTTTGAGGTGAACATTGAAATGAGAGGATATTCTGCACAATGCTAGAGGAATGTCAGGAGGTGATAAGCTGTGATCTCACTGACTATCCATGAAACATCTAAATGTACATCTTGCTGCTGCAAAATTTTCACGTACAAAAATTATACACAAGTCAGCTGTGGTGTATTTTATCTTTTACAAACTTCCCTATGTTCTACAGAGGAGTTCACTCATGGGTGCACATGCTCCTGCAGGGACCTTTCCTGGTGCCTGGAGTCAGTGGCGGAACTTCATGTTCCGGCACCGAGGGGTGGAGACCAGGCGGGGCTGGGGCTGGCACGCATCCTGGGGGTGTGGTGCACTACCCGCAGGGGCATGGTGCCCAGTGGGGGTGGGGGTGACAGCCACAATGGCACCCCACCGGGACTGGGCTGCCAGGGACAGTGCGCTCCCCCCACACTCCTTTTCCTCCACCAGTGCCTGGAGTGTCCCATCCCTTTCTCCCTTCCCCTGCTGAAATTAAGCTTGAAAGAAGTGCTCTATTTTAGCCAATAGAATAGGTTGTGATGTGTGTTTCATTGTGGTATGTGTGCTCATGATAGTTCCTCTGGTTTGCAAATGAGAACAACATCAGAGGTCTCATTCTCTATATGTAATGTCCACTCAGAGTCATACCTAGGATGAAATCATGTTTGCCTCCACAGAAAAGAGCAACAGAACACTGAAATTGAGGATGTGATTGACATGGGTGCAAGAATCTCCTTCATGGAGAACTACACACAACATTCAGGGACACTAGCCACCCTCTTCAGAACTGACTCAAAGTCACCTACTGAAAGTGACTGGCAGTAGAATCTACAAAATGCAACAGCAAGCAGTTTAGATAGCTTTTTAGAAATACATAACCCATCTATAATTATGACCTATAGATTTTTAAAAACAATTAAATGATGACATCAAAATGGATCTAGTAAATAGTTCAATGCTACATTCCACAGAATTTTCTGTCTTGACTATGGATTCTATAACGGGAATGCTGATGCAGCTTTATCTACCACACTGGAGACAATGCTATAATAGCATTATTAGAAACGACAGGTCATTTTTTTAAAAATTGAACCCTCTTGTGTTGTATTTCCACTGCGCAAACTTGAAGGGTATGACCCAAACTGACAGGCTGCATGTTGACCACTGATCTATGCAATCCACAATCATTACATTTCAAATCTGTCTAAATTGAAAGTGAGAAAATAAGTTGACTGCACTTGTCTTGAGTAGGAAGAGGCTTCTGTAGGTTGTTTCCATGGAGCTATCTGCTTCTCGTTTTCATCTCTGTATGAAGGACTGTTACTCACCTGCCATTTTCTATTGTAGAAACCCAGAAAAACAACAACAAATACACACCATTCAGAACAGATGTGAGGCATGTGCTTTTTGAAAGCTCCGAGGGATAGTTGTGTTCAATGATATCACAGGGAAATAGGTATACTTTACTTTGGTCAGATATACTAATGTTTATATAAAATTATGGAACAGGACAATCACTTGCAAAACAACTGGGAAACATGGCCCCTGATCCACACTTACAGCACTATGTATGTGCTGTGCGCACCTACCAGTTATTGCCAATGTCAGCTTGGGCAGTTGTTTGGAGAATCAAAGCCTGAAGCATTTCACCCCTCATCCCAGACAGCTTGATCTAATTCTCCACTCCAGAAGGCGATTATTGCTGCCAAAGCTGAAAAATTGAGGGTATCGTTTCACCAAATATTCTCCATTAGCCCGTGTGGGAGCAGGAATTCTTCAATATTTTAATGGGGAAGGGCAGCACAACAACAATGGCACAGCTTCTTTCCTTTAGCAGCCTGACCACCACTTTGCACCCCTCACAATGCCTTGCATTATTAAGAGGCATTGTGTATTAGAGGCAGAGACTATTCAAATAATACCCCCCCCCCAAATTGCCCTCCATTTCAGAAAGGGGCAAAAATATTCTCAGATTTTTATTCCAGAAAAATCTCTTTTGAGAAATTTTGGGTCAGTTCTGAATTCTCATTTTTCACATCTGTAGCTTTGGTGATGTTCTAGAAATTTGGCTCTTAGGAAATGACTTTATGACAACTAATGCTAGTGTAGAGCTATTTCAGAAGATACATCAACATGAGTAATTATTGAAATGATCTTTCGATATGATATTTCTGAATGAGTTGTTCCTTTTCTTTGTAAACTTAGCAGCCTTTCCTACATAAAATAGTAAAAAGATAGAAATCAACATTTATATTAATAGCCACTAGAGGTCTGCTGATATCAAAACTTAGGCAATGTGAATTTATTTCTGCAAAGTGAACTCTGTCTAAAGTATTTTATACATATTTTTGTTCCCCCGCCCTTAGCATTACTCATAATCAGAGGTGTTAACAAGGATTTGTGTTTTTTTGATAAGTT
Organism: Podarcis raffonei; assembly: GCF_027172205.1. Taxonomy (NCBI): domain Eukaryota; kingdom Metazoa; phylum Chordata; class Lepidosauria; order Squamata; family Lacertidae; genus Podarcis; species Podarcis raffonei. Next base: position 41,667,995 of record NC_070608.1, read on the forward strand.
GACTAATTTAAGGTATAGACTTTTATTTCAACTTTTGCTTCTCTGTGAATTGGAACATATGGGTGCTTTCCCTTTCTCACACTGATGTTTGTGGCAATGCTTATATTCCATCACTAGGTGCCATTATAATGCTATTTGATTTGGTTCAAAATTTGCCTCCTCAAACACAAGCCCTGTGCAGACATTATGATGGTTTTGAGGTAGCCCTCACTCCTGTTTCTGTTTAAGACATTCACACATACAGTTTAATGTCTGCCTACAACCTACATGTGTACAAGTACACGTGAATAGGACTCTTTCCTAACAGACACACCATTCTGTGTTTTCAAAATTCCTGATCATGTGGCTATAACCCTGTTTGCAAACAGGTGTATGAGAGATAATTCTGAAGGCTGGGTACTCTTCTCCAGCTTGCATTTTCAGGGCTTGTAAAGTTCATTTCTTCTTTGAGACAGTTTTTACATGCCCCTGAAGTTATTATACCAGCATCTCTACTTTTATGCAAGTGTTAGAATGAACCTGTAAAGAGATCTGACAGGCTTCTACACTAGGCACACTTCATAGGCTAGATACACTAGAGACACTTTGTGCTTGTGCTTTATGTGCACATAAAAGGTAAAGGTAAAGGACCCCTGGCATTTAAGTCCAGTCGCGAACGACTCTGGGGTTGCGGCGCTCATCTCACTTTACTGGCCGAGGGAGCCGACGTTTGTCCGTAGACAGTTTTTCCAGGTCATGTGGCAAGCATGATTAAGCTGCTTCTGGCGAAACCAGAGTAGTGCACGGAAACACTGTTTACCTTCCTGCCGGAGCAGTACCTATTTATCTACTTGCACTTTGACGTGCTTTCGAACTCCTAGGTTGGCAGGATCTGGGACCGAACAATGGGAGCTCACCCCGTTGCAGGGATTCGAACCGCTGACCTTCCGATCGGTTTACACCACAGCGCCACCTGCGTCCCCTTATGTGCACATACATGCAGTAAAAAAATTATGCCCAGTGTAATTATCTACATTTCCTTGATTTGTAGGTTTTGAGGTAGCCCTCACTCCTATATAATTGTGAAACACGGGGAGAGGGCGAGGGAGAGGGAAAGGGAGAGGGAGAGGGAAGGGGGGTCAGCTCTCTCATTAGACAAAATGATGGCAGGTGCTAAGGGGCAGCTGTGGCAGTGCTCTGACTGTTCCATTTCCTCCTACAGTCATACCGTGGTTGCCGAACACCTTGGAAGTAAGTGTTCCGGTTTTCAAATGATTTTTTGAAACCGAACATCTGGTGCGGCTTCCATGGCTTCCGATTGGCTGCAGGACGCTCCTGCAGCTAATCAGAAGTCGTGCCTTGGTTTTCGAATGGTTCCAGGAGTTGAACGGACTCTGGAACGCATTCTTTTCGAGGACTGTGTATGTTGCATGCCTGTCCTATTACCAGCACAAATTGTAATATATATTTAGGATCCACTCTGTTCTTCTGATTATAACTGGTTTTAACTGATTTTAATATTGGATTTTTCATTTTTGTAGCCCAGCCTGATATGTTACAGTGAAGGGTCAGTAAGGAATCTAAACAACAACAACTGTCAGCCCAGACACATTCTGTACCTGTAAAGGGGCACCATTGTGTCCTTAGTCCCAAATGTCTTCCCCTTGCCCCAGGGTCAACAAATGGAGCATAAATACAATGGCCTCCTGTGAACTCAAGAAGAAAGCCAATGGTCCTCGATTCTAGCAGGTTAGCAGGGCTCAAGGAATAATGCAGAAATCTCTGTTGGTTTTGTTTGCACTAAGTTCCTCGAGAAACCAAGACAAAGAAACGTTAGGGCTATAAAAGAAGTGAAAACACACTTATCACACTTTGCTTTAATACTGAGTATTGGCCATAGCCTATTAACATAATTTTATTTAAAACATTTCCCCACTACTATGATAGTCTAATAACATGTTTGTAGAACTGTGGAGTATTCCAACTTGATTGAGTGCCTCACATTATATTGTCCCTATTATGTTAAAGGATGACAAGGTTAAGACGGTATGATTACTGTCCTCCAGGACGTTAATGAAGAGAGGGAATATTTTCACTCGAGCCAATTTCAGAGAGTGATATATTACCTAAATGTATTTTCATGTAGATTCTTGAGAACACCAGCTATTACACTATTATATACTTTTACTATACCATTAAATAGCAATTTTCATGTAAAAATTTGGACAAGTTTGATGTAAAATTTTGGATAATTGATAGCATGTTTTCTATAAATCAAAATTGCACTGATTTTCTCACTTTTAGTTCCACTTGAGGTGGCATTCAGCTTTCATATGACAATTTTCTATATCTGAAGCAAAGGCCAGATGGAACACTTCCACTGATGTTACTTTATAAAACATAGTGAAAGTGAGCTATATCCAGCAGATTATATCTAGCTATGTCTTTTTCTATTATATTTGTGAAAACAGCACCACACCTAATTTCTTCTATAATTTCAACTATTTATTGCTTTCAACTTACTGATAAAAACCCATAGCAGAATACCTGGCTGAAGGTTCCAGCTTAATGCAGAACTGACCCTGGCTAGTAGTCCATCTTGGCCCATGATTTTTTTGCCCTGTGAGGGGATAATGCTACAAAAATAAAACTGTTTCTTCCTGTTCACTCACATGGCCTATAGCAACCCGGGGACTCTTAGGATTGGCTCTTAAAGAGTCTGTACACATTCTCCTTCTATAGATATTATACTGAAGTAAAAATTCAAAGGAGCTGAGGGCATGCTACAACTTTAACTGTGTTGTTGTTCAGTTGTAAGCAGATGTGGGCAGCCTGTGTTTTTCCACATCATGTTGTTTTCCAGCTCCCATCAGTCCTAACCAACATGGCCAATGGTCAGGAATGATTTTCTTACAGTTTAAAAAACCTGCCAATTCTTTCATTATCCCAATATTACTATTGCCTCAAATCCTTATTTTAATATACTTACACTCAAGGACAGGTGATTGGCAGGTGCATTTGCTAAATTCTGCTTATTATGCCCTCTAACACCACACAGATTTTTTTTTTTTACACAGCCAGGTGTTCAGAAACCTGCTGTGTTATTCCAAGGCCTACACTTTTTCCTCACTTAAAATTTTCACCATCTTTCTTCCCATTTTCCTGTTCACTCAGTGGGAAAGTCTCTGAAGTATTCTCATGCTGGCTAGGCAATTTACTGCAAAGTTTCAGATAGGATACAAAATTGAAGCTCTCAGCAAATGTTTTCTCCTGTTCCAGGTAGCTACATTCTGAGGATTTGCTGAGCTAGGATTAATAGTTGCCTCCATCTTGCCAATATTCTTTCTGGGTATTTAATCATTTGTAAAAACAAAAGCAACTTTTGGATTTATATTAATTATACAGTATCGTATCGGGATAAATAATCTAATCCAATGGATAATGTTAGTTAGGAGATTCACTCAAGTGACTTGATTCACTCAAGTGATTTCATCTTCTCTCAAGTTGAATAAAACCATCTATTTCCCCCAGCTATCTACAGTCAAACCTGAAATGTCAAGCATTAGACAAATAGGCAAAGCAAATGCAGGCTCTGGCATCTTTCTCAGGACTTTAAGTCTCTCTCTTTTCAGCTCTCTGTCATAAATTTTTCACCCCACACCATCAAGGAAGAGTTATTTTTGTTTGAATTGTCTCCGGCCTTTCAAAGCTGCTTATAAATGCAGCTTTTGCATTAGAGACAGCTCTGTGGCATGGGATACCAGTAACAGCGGGACCCAAGTTTTCCAACTGCTCTGTCACAAGTTGCTGCAAATAAACTAATTTGCTAATGGAGAATGCACTTTCACCGACAGCATTTCTGAAGTCCTTAACTGATCCACAACACATGGCCAGTAAACACAGCAGTAATACAATCTTATATACAAACATATTGGCCACAGAAAACTAGCATCACTTCCTGACAAATATTTATCAATAGATTCTTTGAGGGATAACTGCAGCCTCATTTAAAGGGGGAGATATGCAAATAAAAATGCTACTATTTGCTTTGCAGTTGTTTTCTGCCCAGTTTTTAATTTTACATTATCTTTCTAGAACACTAAATAATACATTCCACTATGAATTTATTTTAGTGGACAATAGAGAGTAAAGTTACACTCACAGCTCAATCCTAAGCATGTATCCTTAAAATGCAGGTATAGTATTGCACAGTAACCACTTGTAATTTTCAGTGGGGCTTACTCACCCATTGGTCTACTACATGGGTGTTGGTCCAATACATTTTGCTGCCTGAGGTAAATGATAAGATGTCCACCCCATCCCCCACCCCACTCCAGTTGCAGAGCTGGCTAAATCATGAGTTGAACCTCACTTCAACAGTAGTAACAGGGTAGCAACCTTGCTGCATCTGAAGCAGCAGGCTAGTTTAAGGGGACCAGGACAGTTTGCAAAGTCTACTCAGCTCTGACCTCCAAGCAGAGAGGCCACAGAAACTGCAGGCAATTTCCACCTGCCTGGAATGGGGCCCTGACTCACTCCATCCACAAAAAGGTGACGCTGCTAAGGAGACCAGATACTACCTTGCTGTGAGTCCTGGAGGACCTGCTCTCTGCCTTCCATCTGAAAGACATATCAGAAACAGAGAAGTGAGTGATCAAATATATAGAGTACAGCCTGTTTACACAGGCAACCTGATAGGAAAAGGACATGCTATGAATTGAATTGATTTTTTTTAAAGGATTATTATTTCGTTTCCTTTTTGAAACAGGAAGGTGGAGAGCTGTAGGTCAGCCTTGTTTTGGGGTAAATGAAGTAACAGTAGCAAGAAATGCAAGGGAGTGGATGAATTTCATTATTTTTACTTTGTTTTCCTTTGTATTTTCAGGACATCCAAACTAAATACTTAGACAGTGGAGACAGGTGGCAGGAGGGGGAGAGGGAGGAGGAATATTCTGTTTAAAATGTTAGCATTTGTCCTGAACCCATGAAATATAAATCAATATTTTGTTAGCCACCTTGAATATGGTATTTCAGAACAGTGGGGTGAAATACATCAAATAAACTAATAAATGGCCCTGTGTCTTTTCCTGTGCTGACAAGGGGGCTCGGCAATCTTGATGGGATTTGCTATCTGGAGCAGAAGAATTCTTACCTGTTCCAAAAGCTTTCTACAGACCTTGTTGCACAGCATTATATTAAAATTAACTGACCTCATGGTCAGTGAAGATAACTGATGTTTCAGTTTGCACATGCTCAGCAGTTTCATTGTTACATAACAACAACTCTTGTTGCCATAACAACAACCAAGCTCACAATGTTCACCTTATATTGTCAATAAGACAGGGAGCAGCTTTCCCACTTTTGACTACAATAAAGCTCAGAAAAGTTGTTTCCATAAATCATGGATACCAGATCAGGGAAAACCACAATAGGCCTTGCGCTTGTATTATACATGGATTCGCAGTGTTTTTCTCTTTGTCTGCCTTAAGCTCCAACAAGGTTTTCAACTGATAGCATCAGCACAAACATTCTGATGCTACAAAAAACTACATGACACTCTTTTACTGTTGCTACCCCCTTCAAACTGCTGTACCATTTAACATACAAAGGGGAAAGCAGGTGGTGTTTCTGCCAAACTATAACCTAATTATAAAGCGTGTTCTCCTTCATGGAGAGCATGTGTTGCGATGGGGTCTGCTGAGCCACCCCTCTGTTACCAGGCAGGGTCTCTAAAGATGGCCTGGGGCAGTGATTGGTTCACTGGGTTGCTGGGGTAAAAGTTATGTTGCAATTTTGGTGGGAGGGGTAAAATGTTTAAATACTCTGCAGGCAGCCTGGAGCTTTCTCTTTGCTGCGTGCAACGGATCACCCGCCCACCCGCCCTTGAGTAAGGGGTTGTTGCATTGACCTTGCTATGCCTGTCATGGGGTCGTCTGCCGTTGGGGCAGGGGCCTGGTAGGAATTTAGTCCATCTGGCTGATTGGCTGGGCCATTTGGTTCTTGCCTACTGCGTAGCAAATCGTCACAACTTGTAAGGTTGCGATTAGGCATTAGTTATAAATTGGTGGAGGAGGGGTTAGGATAGGCTGGGCCTGCCCCTCCATGGTTGCTGCGGAAAGGGAATTCCGTTAAAGGAATCCTGGGGCTTGCCATCTTTTCGTCCAATCCCTGGAATGGGACTAGGGCTGGCAAGCCTTCGGGGAGCATGCGGATGAGAAGTGAGGGTCTGTGACTCAGCTCCATTTCTCCCCGACTTGCTTTCCCCCGCACTGTCTTTCGGTGGTGCCCGGAAGTCAGTTCTGTCCCCAGGCGGGGGGACAGATAGTCTTAACCAATGCCTAAACAACCACTCACGGTTTTGTATTTAAATAAAGTTGTGGCCAAAATTATGTCAAAAACCTTAAACAAAAATTAAGTGTGCATTGTGAGTTATTTGGGGGGTGGCTTGGGGCCTCGACACGCAACCAGCAGGCCAAGAGGGAGTTCAGTATCTGTGTTGGTTGAGGCAGGGAGAAGAAAGGAGACCCTGTTGTGTGGAAAAGGACAGAGTAAACAATAAGGAGATATTAAGAGACTCGAGACTGTACTGAGCCTTGAGGGAACAAGCAGAGGTCTTCAGAAATGCTGAGTAGTTGACAGATGACTTCTGGAAGGGCAATGCTCAGTGGAGGTCACCCTCAGCCTTCCCTGCTGCCCCTCCCTTCTGAAACGTTATCCTAGTTGTTGGGAGGGAAGGTGTGGAGAGATTCAGTAGTGACAGAAAAATCTTTAAGCCAGGTACAGTGGTACCTCGGGTTACAGACGCTTCAGGTTACAGACTCCGCTAACCCAGAAATAGTACCTCGGGTTAAGAACTTTGCTTCAGGATGAGAACAGAAATCGTGCTCCGGCGGTACGGCGGCAGCAGGAGGCCCCATTAGCTAAAGTGGTACCTCAGGTTAAGAACAGTTTCAGGTTAAGAATGGACCTCCAGAACGAATTAAGTTCTTAACGCAAGGTACCACTGTATATTGTTGGTGATGTGGTCGAGGCTGCAAAATGGAAATCCCAGTGCCTCCTGGTTGAATCTATTCACCAGAAAGCCATTCAAAACTTCACTTCAGGTTCACTGGCATCAATAAACACCCTGCAGCAGTGGCAAGGAGCACTGGCACCAGGTGAGTCATTGTAGTACAAGTCAGGCCCAAATTTTGTGAGAGATGGGTTCAATTTTTTGCTTATTGTTTTCTATTGCACATAGCCCAATTAACATTTAACTGCACTAGACTATGGGGACTTTATTGGGGATGTTTGCAGGTATTGGGACATTCCTTAATGGCACCCTAAATTGGTCACCTGAGATGGCCTCTTCAGTCTACTCTACAGAAGGCTCAGACCTGTGCTCAGTAATATTCCTTGTATTGCATTCTCGAACACAAGACGGGAAAAATCTGGAACTTTATATCAGAGCTTCCAGTTAGAAGCCTATGTGTAAAATACTGCCTTGTGAGGGGAATCTATTTAGCAAATAAATTCCTCTATGCTTTTGAATTCTGGTTCATTGGTTCTAATTGCAGAATCATATGTTGGTTGAAGTTTTGGCCTGTTTCCAATTCTACAGAGCACAAGGGTAGAAAAAAATGCTTTAAAAAATTCCTCATGCTAATTAAATAAAAAAAACCAAATGCAGGTGCTATAGCTGTTTTGTGAATTATACTAATCTCTTTGAGACAAACTCTGGGAATACAATCAAAGCCAATATTTATTTTTTAAAAATGTATGCAGGCATGTCAATTCTCAAATTAAGGCAAATCTAAGAGTTTGGCATAATTTTACTGATGATCTATCAAAGCTCTGAGAGGACAAGCTAAGCAGTGCATCCCAAGACAGAGGGATATTTCTCTCTCTCTGTGTGTGTGTGTGTGTGTGTGTGTGTTACACTAGGCCATATATCTGGCAGGCTCCCTGGCATGCCAATTATTCATTCATTCATTCAAGATTCTGCCTTCCTCCATTCTGGAGTTTAGGATGGTGAACAACCAATAGATAAGTGTTCATTTGTTGTTGGCGGCGGCATCTGCCTGTCTCTAGACAATGGAGTGTGCCTCCTGGGGTGAAGTCAAATCACTGGAGAATCACAGCACCTGCTGTGACTACAAAGATCAATAACTCATAACTGTTGCCTCCCACATTGTTTTTGCTACACTAGCAGCACCAAAGTGACTTCCCCAGGGTGCAAGCCTGGGTGGTGTGTATGGAGGTCCTGGGTTGCCCAGATGACACGACCACACTCTCAGCCTTGATGTGGTCCAAAGGAAAATAGAGCAATACATTTGGCACCAGCTGGGCTGCAGGAGTTGCTGGAAGGAGGCATACAAGACACCAAACAACCATCTCAGGTACTCCACTCTGGATTTGTGTAGGGTACGGATTTTTCCTTGGGGCTAATTCCTGAAGCCTTTCTCATGAATGAGTATAGCCACAAGGCAGTGAAGGTTTAGGATCAGAGTGTTCCTTCTCCCAAATGGGCTACCTTCCCAGGTTGACGAGCCCCATCTGCCCCTCATTTCCCTCAACAGCACATGCAGTAACCACCTTCTTGACCCTTGGACACACTATTGGTCTCAGCCACTAAATCTGCCAGACCCTGTCTACACATGCAGGGAAAGTTCCTAACTCACTGGGGGTTTGAGACCCATCGGCTACTCTCACCGGATTTAGCCAACCAGTCAAATACATTTCCCAGGGTGTGACCACTGTTGCACGCTGACAGCTTCTAGGAGCCACAGGTGAGAGCTAAGTGCAAAGTGGGAACCAAGGTTGGACAAACTACCCCAGAAGGAGATGATGTGTCCCCCACCTGAAGTACTACCCCTCCTCCAACACTCCATACACTCCTAAGTATTCATACAAAACAACAAAACATTTAAGGTATAAAGTCACAAAATAACAAAACATTTAAGGTATAAAGTTCAGCAACAAGTACAAGTCATAGAGGGACCTGAATCAAATACAATGTTTGATTTTTGGGATCCCACATTGCTGGGAGCTTATTTTTATTAATAAGAAACACAAACTGTTTCTGTGCTAAACTATGGCGGTCCACACAGACTTGGTGTTTTATTTCCATTATGATCACAGTAGCACGTGCAACACACATTAGAAGGCAAGAAAACTTAGTGGCAATTTCAACATTTAGCTTTAAATGAGGAGATAGCTAGGTGCAATGGTAGGGGGATCGTGCATGATTTACACTTCTGTTTCCTGATCTCATGCAAAGCAGGATCATGCAGAATCCCTTTCATAGACAGAACATGCTATCTTGTCAAGGTGGATATAAACATGTTCCCTTCCATCACTGGCACAAATCCCAGAAGCAATCTTAGAGGAAGCATCATGCTTCATTAATTACTGCTTTCAGTGAATGCCCAAAGCCACCCAGAAAGGCAACAAACTCTATGGTCACCCATACTTTAGATGGCTAAAGGCTATTCAAGTCAAATGAAGATGAAAATTCTGCGGAATGTGCTCTGGGAGACAGGAGCACCAGAAAGCAGCTAAGCCATTTTTTAATATTAAACAAGTGAACATAGTAAAATAGTCTAAAAGGCTCTTTATATTTGAAAAAAAACAAGCAAACAGAACCAGTTTGTTTCTCTGGAAGTTAAGTGTCTGTTACACATACAATATGTGAATGATGTGAATGACTGGATTTATTTTACCCTTGCTGTTGGAAGGCTCTCTTAACCTTTTTTGGTTTGGCTTATAGTAGCTCATGTAAAAAATGAGGCATTTGTTGGCATTTGCTGACCCTACCTTGAGAAATTTAGTTGCTCAAATGTTGCAGTTATAGCCTTTATATTGAGGTCTTGGTAAGAGGCAAACTCAAAAAGGAAGATTATGGAGGAGGCAGATGCTGAAGGACTGGGTTTGGCATGTGTCTTTATTTTTCTTTCACACAGAGAGTCCTTAATTTGGGGATAAGATGTAGAACTGCATAATGGTTTATAAAGTGGCCACATCTTACTCAATAACACACTGAAAAACAACAATTTTCACTGAAGTACTCTCTAATAACTCAGCCATAGTCTTAACTAGTTAATCTCCAAATGACAAAATTCATAGATAATTAGCATCCCAAGCTGTCAGTAAACATGGGAGAATTAAATCCTAGAGGAAGGAGCCCTGGAGGAAGGCTGAGTGCATGTCTCCCTGTCATCTTTTCAGCTCATCCCAGTAGTCCCACTGCTAGAATGTGTTGTCATAGCAACACCATCTCTTGCTTCATGCAGGAAAGATTAGCTCTTACTGTGCAGTGGAGAGAATGTAGGGGAAGTCAAGCTAATCCCTGGGTGCACTGCAAGAAAAAGGTTGGACCTCGCCCGAGGGATGCTGTATCTGCAATGATAGAATTGGCCTGCCACAGACTTTGGTATTTAAGTTGAAGAGCAGAATTCACAGTAAGTGTCAGCTCCTCCTGAGTGGAATATTGAATCAAGGTTTTCTAAGTCTTGTTGAAGAATGTCCCATGACCATGCTCAAACAAAATGACACCAGGCACCTGCATCTGAAATACGAATATATCCACTAGTTAAAGTGGCATTTTCAATAGCGATGTAAAGCTTTATTTTATCAACAAGCAAAGGGAAAGCATAAGGTGTATACCTGAAAACCTTAGCAATGCTTGCTTAGTACCTGCAGCGAGCATGTTTTACAAACTGGAGTGAGCATTCAACACACTCAATGCTTCAATATATCTCTTGAACACTTGGAAATTCCTGAAGTTCATGAAGGCTGAGAAGAAAGTGAGAATGCGTGTGAAAAGCTATTTGTGTGTACTGAAGCAATTCCCACTTCTCAAAGTGCTGAACATTTCATTTTGAACATGCAAGTTTATACATTATTTTAGCATTGATTTATTATCTTCCTTGCCATTTTTAAATGAAAAAGGGAGAAAAAAGTACCATAAGATTAAGACAGTGTGACTTATGTGATGTTTTTGTGACATAACGTAAACATTACTGCAGCTCTCCATTATATTAGTTGTAGGATAAAAAGCAAGTATTTTAATAGTTCATTTTAAAAAATATGACTGGTTGGTTGGTTGGTTGGATTTCTTATCCACCCTTCACCATAAGGTCCCAGGGCAGGTTACAGAACCTTCATTTTAGTTTTAAAAAACCAAATAAAGCCACTAGTTCCCACATTAACAATTTCCTGGTATGTCATTTTAAAAATAAATTCAGCTCAGTCTAGGCTAAAGAGGTGCCTTATGTTTATCTGGTTTTTGTTGCTATTCCCAGAAACAGTTTTAGTATTTTGGCATTCTGCCATAAACCTTATAGCAAGCTCTGAAATCAATACCCTGCCCCCTATTTTTCTAAAAAAGATGGGTGTAAACCACTAAGCATTATCCAAGGCTATGGCACAAACTGCCTTGAAAAAAAGAAATGTTTTGTGGATTATCATGGGGGGGGTGTATTTTGAATTGAAATATTTATGAGCAATACGAGAGACATGAAGGATTTAAAATACAACATCTGGATTATGAGCTGATTTTTGTTTGTAGTGAAAAACACTAATTGTTACAATGTACATTATATGGAATTTAAATTCTGCTATAATAGTAAATGAAGATTTAGGCAAGATTGCATGTTTCTTTTTACATGCATTACAAATAATTTACAATATTTATTAGATTCCTTCTAATGAAGGCTAATATTGGCAGTATTAATTAGAATACCAGTTTAAATTTCTAAAACGTATTTTGAAGCAGTAAACACATCCCATTTCCATGCAAACAAATTGCACGTGTTCTGCTGATACATTGTCAAGATGCAGTTTGACCCTTGCAAAGAAAGGGTCCAGTGGTGAATGTTTAAAAGCTTAAGAACTCTTTCAAAGGAAATTAGGCACTGCCATCAATATGTTCCAATAGATGTTCTTTTTTCTGCCTTATGTAATTCACAGAACACAAATGACATAGATAAACATAGGAGGAAGCATTTTCCCCCTTCCGCCAGCAGTCACATGCCCATTCAATAGTTGCTTTTGAATAAATAACCTTGTCAAGGTTAGTATTCTATTAAATGGAATGTTCTTTCATCAAGGTGGAAAGACTCTAGAATAGTGGCTTATAATGAAAAAAAAAAGTGAATTTAATAATTTGCCTGCAATGAACACATATTCCTTGTGTAAAGCAAATACTTGCGACTATCTGCTGGTTCTTTTAATTGAAGGCAGAGTGATTTCGAGAGCTGGCATTTGCAATGTCAGTTCCAGGTTCTGGAACGTTCCATGAGACCCTCAGCGCAGCAGGTCTAGGGTACTTTTGCCAAGAGGCAGGGCTGGCTGACTCATCAGGCAAGGTGAGGCAACCTCCAGTGGGATCCACGGGGACAGCAGATCCAGCCCCCAAGAAATGCTACTGCAGCTATGGTGATTACCCTCCAACTTTTCTCTGATGAATATAGGGACGTCACATTCCTTAATGATAATTTTACTATTTATACCCTACACATCTTATTGGGTTGCCCCAGCACTCTGGGCAGCTTCCAACATATATAAAAACATAACGAAACATTTAAAAAAAATTAAAAATTTCCCTATAGAGTGGTACCTTGGGTTAAGTACTTAATTCGTTCCGGAGGTCCGTTCTTAACCTGAAACTGTTCTTACCTCGGGTTAAGAACTTTGCTCCAGGATGAGAACAGAAATTGTGCTCTGGCAGCGCGGCAGCAGCAGGAGGCCCCATTAGCTAAAGTGGTGCTTCAGGTTAAGAACAGTTTCAGGTTAAGAAGGGACCTCTGGAACGAATTAAGTTCTTAACCTGAGGTACTGCTGTACAGCAATGGGTCAGAACATAGCCAAAACACTTGTATGCACTTATCTTCCTTCTCCTCAATCCTCAAATGTGCCCATTGTTCACATTGCCACCACAGACAAACTTTTGTGTTATTGAGAGCTGAAGTGTTTGGTTCAATATTTTGTAACTTGGCCAAACACATCTAGCTTTTATTTGGTATTCTTATTCAGATTTCTTTTTTAAAGTCACTATTAAGATTCTACTCTACATGAGCAAGAAATTTGTTAACCATATTAAAGTATCATTTATGTTGTCACATATTACACAACAGCATACATAACAGTTGCAGCTCAGGTACATTAACAGGCAAAACTTACTTGAAGTAAATAGTGAAATGTGCTTTCAATCCAAACTGTCATGTGAAATATACATTCCCATTTGTCAGATAAAATAGATTGTAACATGCAGCTACAGGTTCTACGGCTATTTTTGAATTGAGGCCAATGAATGGTAAATATTCATTGTTTGAATGGAATGAATGGAATGAACAAGAGCTGTTTCAGCAAATTGGGGGACAGGGATAGGTGAAACTGTGAATTTCTAGAATGTGAGTATGAGATAGGGGTAGGGATTGGTTTACCTTGTGATTGAGGGTTTCTTTCCCCATTTTTTCCCTTTGGCAGTCCCCCCCTCCAATTAAAACAAACTCTCCTTCCAACCTCTTACTAGCTCATATTCTCTCAGAACTAGGCTGGAGAGATATCCTTGTCACCCGCTGCAACTATGAGTTTTTGGGGGAGGGGAAACTAACATAAAAAGATGGGGAAAAGACCAATCAGCCTCTCCATAAAACTGTAGGGTAAGTCAGCCTCCTCTAAAATTTCTTAGAAATTCATGCACTGCACTTAAAAGCTACAGAAACCACTCTCCCATTAGCAGGCAAAGGTATTTTGCAAACTGGGGGAGGGGGAGAAAGCACAGCTTTAGAACGTCTCATAAGAACAAAACAAAAGCCAGACTATGTCATATGTTCTTAATTGGTGATTTATTTTTATTCTTATTACGTAATTCTTTATACTAAAATTAGTACAGGAAGCAAAGTTAGCTCAGCAAAAGTACGGTTCTGATTTGAATAATTGCTTGATTTCAGAATCTTAACAAGAGCCTGCTTTTTGAAATTAAAGCCAATAAAATGAGAGAACCTAAAATCAAGTGGTGTGAATTCCATGCATGTGCCATCTTTTCTCACTCATTCTTACTCTGTTCCACATTATCCTGGTTGCTTAGGACTTTGGCAGACTTTTTTTTAATTCATTTGTATAATCCACCCAGATTTCACGCGCATGTTTTCTATATGAAGGTTATAATTAGTGTAATGTTAACATAATCCAGGCTATATAGGACGTTTTATACCTGAATGTTAGGAACCAGCATATCCCCAATAACTGCTATCTGCTGGTGTCCCTATAGAAACAGCCTTAAATGTTTCTATATTGTGTAGTTAGAAACTGAGTCATGATTTTTAGTTTTAGGGTTTTTTAAATGTTGCTGTTAGGGTAAAGGGAGTCGGAGACTCTTAATCTCAGAGTTGTGGGTTTGAGCCCCATGCTGGGCAAATGATTCCTGCATTGCAGGGGGTTGGACTAGATGACCATTGGGATCCCTTCCAATTCTGTGATAGAACCTTGTCAAAACAATCCCAATGCATTTTCATCACTATTCTTTTAAAAGCAACAAAGTGTTCCTAATTTTATGCTGGGACAGTTCGTAAACTACTTTTGCTTTTTGGTCAATAACCAAGCAATTAATAACATAAATACTATTGATATTACAAAGCAATGTGAAAAATATTGGAAGGCTAACTATGGCTGGCATATCGACTTTACATTTTATTTCAGCAGCACAAACAATTCATTAATTGTTAGGAAAACCATATTAAACATATTGATAGCACTCAGAATTCCCTGTTAAGCTCACAATAATTCCTCACAGCCCCATATTATCTCCCTTATCCTAAACTAAAGGTTTGGATCCAATCTTATCACTGGACCATTCCATTTTCTGTGACATAGTAATTCACTTCCTCCACCACTCCCCTTTTCATTTTCTTACTGGCTCATCACTGGGCTTACCAAGGCAGAATTCCTTTCTTACTCTCTCTTCTCTCTCTGGCTTCCCTTGCAACCCCTCCCCCCTCTTTCTGTACTATTTTCTCACCCTCTCCCTCACTTGTAAGTCCCTGTTCTGTCCTTCAGTCTATTTCCATGTCTGACCCTCTAGCATCCCACCTTTTATGCAGCTGCTATGGTTATTGCTGTAACTGTCCTAATGCTGTCCTGACACTTCTGGTCTGGCTGGATTTTTTTTTTTTATTTGATTGACCTGGGAAAGGATTGACATGAGAGGCAGAAGTAACCTGCACTTTCTTTTCATATCATGTTTATTTACAGCAATGTCTTCAGAACAAAAAATTGTTTAAAGGACACAATTTTGTTTAAGATAATATAATTTTCCATTCCAACCAAACAGGGAAACTATAGTGGAAAACTTTGTGACAAGTCTGGGTATTAAGTCATGATTTGCTGTTGGTTTAAATACTTTGGTCTGCTTTGCTCCAAAGCTGTTAACCCTGGGTTCCCCAGTATGGATGAAACAGGAGGCTATTGTTAAGGGGAGACTTCCTGGTTTATTCCTGCCATGAAGGGAGGAGCCAAGAGGCTTTGTGTGTGGCCAAAAGGCTCATCCATGCTTTGGCCTATTAAGCTGAGCTACGATCATCCAAACTTTCCCAATAGGATGAATATAATAGTTCCTTCCTTCCAACTGATGGAATGAGCATTATCCTCTAATAGAAGCAGTCTTTCCATTGGAGGAAGTCTCCATCATAATAATTGGGATATGTAAAGATTCCCCCCCCCCATGTAACTTAAGCAAGTGAGTCATGATGTCACGTATAAAGTGGAAAGATAAGCCCTTCCTTTTCCACCTGCCTAGGTCATTAAAGAATCTGCTCTGGCTGAAATTTTCTTAACTGTTCTGTGATTGTTAATAGTGACTAGTAATCACACAAATATTTTCAGCTGAACTGTTGGAAATGTTGTGTGACTGGCAGCAGGTTGTAGGGTTTTTTTTTGTAATTTTTTGTTGTTTGGGTATAAAGATAATGTTGATGACATGCCATTGAAAAACTGTAAATCCATGTGTTTCATAGATGATTCAGCTGCAGAGAGTTTTAACGGCAATGAGACTGCAGGACACAGTTCCAATGCTTCAGGGGGAACACACTGCAGGGAAGTGGCAGAAGCCAACAGTAATGGCAAAGCACCCCTGGAACCGGATGAACAGCCGCTGAATCTGAGTGACAGTCCCTTCTCTGCTCAGCTCACGTCAGAATACAGGTTAGATGACCAAAGCAGTGATGGAAAGAACAAGTACAAGAACATCCTAGTATCTGATCTTAAGATGGAGCAAGAGGCAAAAGAAAATGGAAGCAAGGTAAGATGCTTCCATGTTCACACGATATTACAAGAGCATAGATTAGGAAGAAGAAAAGTCTGCTGTAATGGTTCAAGGGCTTTGCAAATTAGGAAATTGGAAAAGTTGTTGACACCTAGTTGTTTCTGCTATTTTGTGCTCACACTGTCTATTTCTCACGTGCATATTAGTATACTAACAAATACCAATATTTTATCAACCAGAAATACATTCTGCAAGTTTTTCATTTCTGATCTGAAATACAGTATTTTGAGAAGACCTGTAAAATCTTCCTGTTGGATGAATCACACATGTAGTTCATGATCAGTATGTATTAGTATCCTTATTGTGTCAACAGAGTTGGCACTAAAGCTTTCATTGCCATCTATAAACATGTACAAACATGTCTGAATTGAAACCAACAACTTTGCTTTAAGAAGTTGACATTTCCAAACGACTTTCCCTCCAGCACCCCTGGTTGTTCCTGTTGTATTAGCTGGGAGAGAATAAGGTGACTATGTGTCGATAAAGACAGATCCAGCAGATTAGATAGCTAGTCTGATAGGAAGGCAGTTGTCATGAATGTATATTGTAAGAAGAATGAAGAGTTGAATTTAATCTAACAGAATTCTTGCAATTATTGTTTCTGCTGCTATCACTGAAAACTCCAGCCTTTTAAAATCTGATACTACACACTGGATTATTGTCTTTATACCACTGAAACTGAGTACAGGATCCAGATACTTCCACTGATTTTAATACCAGCAGTGAAATATCATAAATTACCCTGACAGTGCTTTGAGTGCCACTGTGTTCTGGTGTTGGTTTGGTTTTGCATCCCCCCCCAACATGAATAATGTGAGAACACCATGAGTATTCTGAAATGATCTTGAAATCACTGTAATTTGCTTGATGTAAATACGTTTAGAAATTGAAAAATATATTCTATCTTTTTATTTTAAAAAAGTAGCAGAAAAATGCTCTCAATGCTGGACTTAATCAAGGACTCAATACTCAAGGAGTCAGAAAAATCAACAGGCTACAATATACAGACTAATATAAAAACGAGAGAGAGCCTAGTGATGGGCAGAGCACTATCAGGAACTGCATTAATGGGGAAACACGGTCTCTGATACAGTAATCAACAGTTATCAATCCAAACTCTGCCTGTCTTGGAAGAGCTAGATGTCCCTCCCTCCCATTGAAGATTGTCTTAAACTCTCAGACATGTGGTAAAGTCCCAGGATAGGACACAATCACCATAGAAATGCTGAAAGCTGGCCTCAATTCCTCCCTCATGACACATCTCCACAGCCTCCTCTTGCAGTATTGGGAACAAGGATCAGTGCCACAAGACATGTGTGACCCCAGCACTGTGAACCCTCTACAAGAACAAAGGTGACTGTAACAACTGTAACTGTAACAACTGCTGTGCAATCTCTCTGCAGAGTACTGCGAGGAAAGTGTTTGCCCATGTAATTCTCAACAGATTGCAATTACTCACTGACAGAGTTTATCCTGAGCTACAATGTTCTGAGGTCAGCAGTTGACATGATTTTCTCACTGCGTCAGCCGCAGAAGAAATGCCTAGAGTAGAGATGCCCCTTGTACGTTGGCTTCATAGACCATACAAAGGCCTTTGACCTGGTCAGCTGAAAAAGACTCTTCAAGTGCTCAACAAGATAGGATGCCCACTTCTTGCTCTCCTATGCCTTCAGTTCGATGTGTGTGTGTGGGGGGGGTCTGTTCTACCTGGTACTTCTCCACACCAAGACAAAAGTGTGTGGGGTTCTAATCCAAGAGATGTTTGCAGATGATACAGTCTGGACAGCACATTCCAAGGATGCTCTACAGAGACCCATAAACCATTTTATCCATGCCTGCATGGAGTTTGGCCTTGCGGTCAGCCTGATAAAGACCAACATCCTGGGTCAGGATTCCGCCAGCACTCCACACATCAGCACTGGTGACCTCACACTTGAGATGGTAGAAGATTTTGCCTACCTGGACTCCACCATAACCGGCAACCTCTCTATCAATGCTGAGCTGGATGAGCATATTGGCAAAGCAGATATAGCAATGACTCACCTCTCCAAAAGGGTGTGGGAAAATGCGATGCTAACAATCAATGCCTTCCATATGCACTGCATCAGGAAGATTTGGGGCATCACATGGCAGGCAGAGTCTCAAACAAATATGTATTCTCCCAAGGCTACATTCCCACAGCATGTTCGCGCTCCTATCTCAGCGACATTTACACTGACTTGGTCATGTACACAGCATGGAAGATGGCAGGATCCTCAAGGATGTGCTCAATGGGGAGCTGGCACTAGGCCTGTTCCTGTCGGCCAACCAACTCTGTGTTACAAATATGTCTGCAAACATGACACGAAGACTAGAAGCATTAAGCCCACCATGTGGGAATTCCTTGCAGAGGATCGCAGTTCCTGGAGAGAGACAGTCAGGCTGTGTGTCAACAGCAGTAACCAGAGAAGCAATGACAGCTGGGAATAGCACAGAGAGAATAAATTCTCCAACAGTTTGACTTTACCCTCAATGACACACTCTTCATTTGTCTCCTGAGACACACAGATGCCAACAGAAGAGAGGTTCTTCAGTGGGGCCCATAAATTTATTCAAGTGCATTTGTTCTTTTACTCAATATCTGTTATGGTTTTCACTTTAAGCCTACACCCCAAAACAAAGATGACATCTACATCTCAGGTCCCACTATGTTCCAAATGTTATTGATCATTAATATTTGGAGATTTAAAATCACCCACTCATAGTTGCTTAACAATTAATGATGGTCTGATGGGAGCTTTACGCCAACAACATCAAGAGAGTTCCATATTGACTACCCCTGGTGTACCCCAAGTGGCTACACTTTGAGCAATACTGAATGGTTTGGAATAGCAGCTGAGAAACAAGGGGGGCAAAGAAAAACTACACATTCCTTTGTATCATAAACCCAAACCTGGGTTTATGCAGTACATGGTGGAGAATCCAGATGAGGTTCCGGTCACTTATTCAGGGGAATAACCTATAGTAACTTATTGAGGGATCTCCTGGCCAGAGGACACAACCCTACCTCCATCCTCTGGTGCTCTAACAACTTTTCTGCATTACCTCTGTCTCCCCAAGCCTCACAGATATCAAAGACTACAAAACAATGCAAAGGCCTTTAACCAGTCATCTAGCTCCTCCAGAAAGGCATGACTTACCCCATCAACCCTGGATAGCCTGCATAAGGCTTCAGTTGTCTCTGTCTTCCTGTAGAGACAATTTCTCTTTTAGCTGCATTAGCAAGCAGGGACACTTTGGAGCTGTCCAAGGTCCTGTATGCTTTCTGCTCAATTCAGACTTTAATGCCTGCTTTCCCTGTGAGCCTCAAGTACCTGCATAGCTGACCATATATTTTGCCTGATTTTCTAGAACATAAAACATGGCTCAGAGTTTACAAAGTTAGCACAAACCATAGTTTAATATCATGTCTGATTACGAGCATCCATAATTATCTGAAGGAAGCCATGAACAGGATTGCTAGAGTGTCCCAATCAGAGATATATCCCCCAATATATATTCTGATTTATATTCTCTGGACTTTCAGAGAACTTCAGCACTACCATTCTCTAGAATTACAAAATCTTATTGAACCAAGCATGGCTTAGATGGGGCACCAGAAAATGATCCATTTCAACTGGGGTTTAGGCTTGGTTTCAGCACAGAAACAGCTTTGGTTGCCCTGAATGATGACTTCTGTCTGGAAAGAGATGGGGAAAATGTATCCTTGACCTCTCAGACAGGGACAGCCTAATTTCTGTTGTCCATGCTCTGGTAGCCCTCTGCTACTGTTGTTCCCCAGTGACTGGTATTCAAATGTATTCAGTTTCCAGTTGCTAGAAGCGGGAGTGTGTTATTACACTTATGCGCTGCTTCTGCACATCCCATAGACATTGGTTGCCCACTGTGAGAACAGAATGTTGGACTAGATGTGCTTTGGGTTTGATCCAGCAGGGGTGCTCTTATGTTTAGAGGTGTAGTGACACTGATCCTGGAAATAGTATGCAGCCATAATGACTCTTGTCATGTTATATATAGGGCTGCTCCTGAAAACATTTCAGAAACTTTAGCTGGTGCAGAATTCAGTGGCCAGGCTGATCACCGAGGCAAGACAGTTTGAGCATATTACACTGATCCTGGCATGACCATAGAATCATAGAATCATAGAATCATAGAATCATAGAGTTGGAAGAGACCACAAGGGCCATCGAGTCCAACCCCCTGCCAAGCAGGAAACACCATCAGAGCACTCCTGACATATGGTTGTCAAGCCTCTGCTTAAAGACCTCCAAAGAAGGAGACTCCACCACACTCCTTGGCAGCAAATTCCACTGTCGAACAGCTCTTACTGTCAGGAAGTTCTTCCTAATGTTTAGGTGGAATCTTCTTTCTTGTAGTTTGGATCCATTGCTCCGTGTCCGCTTCTCTGGAGCAGCAGAAAACAACCTTTCTCCCTCCTCTATGTGACATCCTTTTATATATTTGAACATGGCTATCATATCACCCCTTAACCTCCTCTTCTCCAGGCTAAACATGCCCAGCTCCCTTAGCCGTTCCTCATAAGGCATCGTTTCCAGGCCTTTGACCATTTTGGTTGCCCTCCTCTGGACACGTTCCAGTTTGTCAATGTCCTTCTTGAACTGTGGTGCCCAGAACTGGACACAGTACTCCAGGTGAGGTCTGACCAGAGCAGAATACAGTGGCACTATTACTTCCCTTGATCTAGATGCGATACTCCTATTGATGCAGCCCAGAATTGCATTGGCTTTTTTAGCTGCCGCGTCACACTGTTGGCTCATGTCAAGTTTGTGGTCAACCAAGACTCCTAGATCCTTTTCACATGTAGTGCTCTCAAGCCAGGTGTCACCCATCTTGTATTTGTGCCTCTCATTTTTTTTGCCCAAGTGCAATACTTTACATTTCTCCCTGTTAAAATTCATCTTGTTTGTTTTGGCCCAGTTCTCTAATCTGTCAAGGTCGTTTTGAAGTGTGTTCCTGTCCTCTGGGGTGTTAGCCACCCCTCCCAGTTTGGTGTCATCTGCAAATTTGATCAGGATGCCCTTGAGTCCATCATCCAAGTCGTTGATAAAGATGTTGAATAAGACCGGGCCCAAGACAGAACCCTGTGGCACCCCACTAGTCACTCTTCTCCAGGATGAAGAGGAACCATTGATGAGCACCCTTTGGGTTCGGTCAGTCAGCCAGTTACAAATCCACTGAGTGGTAGCATAGTCAAGACCGCATTTTACCAGCTTCTTTACAAGAATATCATGGGGCACCTTGTCAAATGCCTTGCTGAAATCAAGGTAGGCTACATCCACTGCGTTCCCTTCATCTACCAGGCTTGTAATTCTGTCAAAAAACGAGATCAGGTTAGTCTGACATGACTTATTTTTCAGAAATCCATGCTGACTATTGGTGATCACAGCATTCCTTTCCAGGTGCTCACAGACTGTTTGCTTAATGATCTGCTCCAGAATCTTCCCTGGTATTGATGTCAGACTGACTGGGCGGTAATTATTTGGGTCCTCTCTTTTCCCCTTTTTGAAAATAGGGACAACATTTGCCCTCCTCCAGTCTGCCGGGACTTCGCCTGTTCTCCAGGAATTCTCAAAGATGACTGCCAGTGGTTCTGAAATCACATCTGCCAGTTCTTTTAATACTCTTGGATGCAGTTCATCTGGCCCTGGAGACTTGAATACATCTAGACTAGCCAAGTATTCTTGTACTATCTCCTTAGTTATTCTGGGCTGTGTTTCCTCTGCTGAATCATTTGCTCCAAATTCTTCAGGTCGGGCATTGTTTTCTTTATCGGAGAAGACTGAGACAAAGAAGGCATTGAGGAGTTCAGCCCTTTCTGTGTCCCCTGTTTGCATTTCACCATCTTCTCCTCTGAGTGACCCCACTGTTTCTTTGTTCTTCCTTTTGCTACGAACATACCCATAAAAGCCTTTTTTGTTGCTTTTAACCTCTCTAGCAAGCCTGAGTTCATTCTGTGCTTTAGCTTTTCTGACTTTGTGTCTACACGTGCTGGCTATTTGTTTGAATTCCTCTTTGGTGGTTTCCCCCCTTTTCCATTTTTTGTACACATCCTTTTTTAATCTTAACTCAGTTAAAAGTTCTTTAGATAGCCACCCTGGCTTCTTTAGGCACCTTCCATGTTTCCGTCTCATTGGTATTGCCTGAAGTTGTGCTTTTACTATCTCCCTCTTAACAAACTCCCAGCCATCATGAACTCCCTTTCCTTTTAGTATTACTGTCCATGGGATCTCACCCAGCACTTCCCTAAGTTTTATGAAGTTGGCTTTCTTAAAGTCGAGAAATTGAGTCCTAGTATGCTTGGCTGCTCCTTTCCGCTGTATAGTAAACTTCAGAAGAGCATGATCACTCGCGCCTAATGATCCTTCCACTTCTACCCCACTAACCAGGTCATCAACATTGGTTAGGACCAGATCTAAAATGGCTGTTCCTCTTGTAGCTTCTCCCACTTTCTGGACAATGAAGTTGTCTGCAAGGCCAGTGAGGAATCTGTTTGACCTTATGCTCTTGGCTGAGTTTGACATCCAACAAATATCCGGGTAATTGAAGTCCCCCATTACTACTATCTCCCTTCCTTTTGCATGCTTGGCCATCTGTTCCAGGAAGGCATCATCTATGTCCTCCGTTTGGCTTGGGGATCTATAGTAAACTCCCACAATGAGGTCACTGTTATTCTTCTCTCCCTTAATTTTGACCCAATTTTGACCACACTGGTTGCCAATTAGTTTCCAGGCCCAATTCAAAGTGCTGGTTTTGACCTATAAATCCTTAAACTGCTCAGGACCACAATACCCCAAGGAACACCTCTCCACTTATAAACCAACCCAAAAACTGCAATCATCATCTGACGCTCTTCATGTGCCTCCTCCATGAGCAGTCCAGATGGTGGCAACACAAGAATGGGACTTTTCTGCAGTGGCTTTCCACTTGTGAAATGCTCCCCCAAAGGAGGTTCATCTGGCACCTTCAGTATACATCTTTAAGTGGCAGGCAAAAACATTCCTCTTCAAGCAGACCTTTGGCTGGATAATAATCTATGCCCTTTTAAATGTCTTTGTGGGAGGGGGGTGGTATTGTTTTGTTTTTGTTTTTATTATGTACTTTGTGGTTTTATTCTGTATTTTATTGTGTGAACTGCCTTGAAATTTTTGGATGAAGGGCAGTTTACAAATTTAATTAATTTAAGCTTCTGTGAAGATAGCCCTATAGTTGAAGTTTAAAATATATCTACTGCACTTCTTTAATAATTTAGATACTACATTTTTTCATGCTGACTCTCCATGCAGGTTTTTCCAATTCTCATCTCCCATGTGAGCCTAAAAATGCATTAAGGGAACTCTATTAAAATTAAGGAAACTCTAAAAGACATTCATAAACATGTGATGCTTAGTGAGCACTAAGTCTGATTTTCCTTATGCATGACCAGCTTATTTGGGTGGATTGTAAAAAATATCTTGCCATATTTGCTTATGAACAATCATAATGATAATAACAAATATAAATAACATCAACGCTCAGATCTGGGCAGAGCTGTATTTCTGTGAGGGTATTTTTGGTTGCAATCTGATATCTTTGCACAGTTTTGACAATCCAAAGGGGCTATAAAACTGCAGCAACCCTCCAGCTATAAATTGCTCAGATACTGGGAAATCCATGGTAGCTTGGAACAAGTTTCTATATTTCCCAGAAATATCTGGAATGATCCAACTCTCTGCCACCATCTTCAGAATGCAGCAGAGTAGTCTGCTGCCACATCAAACCTCTGCCGTTGGCAGATTGCCTCATTTGCATTTTATTCATGGCTGTACTATAAAAGCAACAACCCAAATTAAAATTTTGCACCCAGGCAATTAAAATCCTGCACCAAGCAGAGCCAAATTCTGTGATTCATAAATTCTGTAAACTGAGTGCATTTGCATTTTTTCTCTTATTTTGCACAATCTATTCTGCAGTTTTACTTTTCTTTATTGTGCTGTGACTTGTCATGGCAAACATCCTATCTGTTCAGTAATGCTCCTAGCAATTTGTAACTTGAAATGAAAAGCAAAGCCCAGCTAAAATATGTACCGTGATATTCGGATGTACTTAAAACAAACCAGAGGAAAAATAAACTTGCTTATTGGAGGTGGTAGGTGGTGGAGAGAACACAACACAGAGAGTTCAAGAAACTACAGCTATTCTATGCTGGTCATAATGGGAGTGCTAGTCATTGGCCAGTGCTGGCAAGGCCTTCAAGAACTTACAGTACACCCTTTTTGATGGGAATTGGAGGTGACAGGATGGGCCACATTTGGGCAATAAAAAGTTCCTGTACTTTCAAGCATCTAAATCATCAGATGCATGAAGGAGTCCAAAGGCCAATTCATAATTAATCTGAAAAGTTAGGCTCCAGACTTGGAAATCTATGTCTGTGTTTGAAAGGAAAGCAACTGGATCTGAGAGCACATTTGGTGTGGGAGGAAATATGATCCCAATTGTGGAGGCAAATCTGATCAAAAGAGAAGAGTTATGACTGATTTCTGAAAGTTCTAGAATCTCCTGAAACAATTTCAAGATACCAAAATGTAGCTTAATGGACTACATCATAAATGCTACCATTATGCTGAAGGAGCATAAAAGGAAAAAGGAACAGTTTCAGACTACAAACAAGCTTGCCATAATCTGTTTCACTTGCCATAATCTGTTTTCTTAAGCAAACTAATTATGCACATGTGTTCACCTATGAATGGTTTATGGGGACTAACCTGCTTCCTGTGATGTTCTTAGATCCCAATTCCACCTCTGTTAAATAGCTTTTTAGGAATATCTTTTTAGGATCGAGGTACAATCCCTTTCCTCATATATACAGTGGTCATATTTTTGGCAGTTCAAATCCATGCGAGGGGTGAGCTCCCGTTGCTTTGTCCCAGCTTCTGCCAACCTAGCAGTTAGAAAGCATACCAGTCTGAGTAGATAAATAGGCCACTGCTTACAGGCTAGCACTGTAAATGGGGGGGGGGTTGATACCAGTAATGCCATTATCTTGCTCTGTGCACTATTAACAGTGTGCATTTTGTTAAAATAATAAAGGAGCTATACGCACAAGGAAAGTAGCTGACCCACCTGAATGCATAAGCTTGTTGGGATTGCAAAGGTGGATCTAGGGGAATACAACTAATGTGGTCATACCGGGCACAGAGCTTCTGGGGCATCCAAGGAGGCACCACAACTATGACATACAACAGAAGATGGGAGGGGGTGGCACTGGATTTTAGCATCACACATGGCACCACTGACATTTGAGACGTCAAGGTCCACCACTATGTGATTGTGGACTTTACAGGGAGCAGTCTAACCATTAATCTCAGTTAAAATATGATTTGAGCATTGCTTTATTTGTCTAATTTCCCTTATTAATTTGTGTTCAAATTAGTACTGGGAGAATTCCAGAACTATGCATACATTCATATATATATTTGTTAAACTTGAATTATTTAACTGAGAGTGGATATATATTTTCTTCCCTGGCCTTTCTTATGAAAGGAGTTAAGCTACCCACACGCCCTATAAAGACAGTTTTCCAAACTGTTAAGGATCATATTCCAATTAAAACAAACCACAGAATTAATAGAGCAGCAAGATAAAAATGATTCATAGCCCTTGGTGATATATCTGAGAGATGAAGTCTGCAGTAAATCCCATTGAGCTCAGAGGGACTTGCTTCAGGGTAAACATGCTCTTAAAATTGTGCTGCATATTACTACACAGAGACTGTGTCTTTTAGGAGATTATACAAATTTGTCTGTTAACATAACATTTTTTTCCGGTACCCATCAGTAATTGGCAGTTGCAATGAATTATGTGTCAACCAAAAAGCTTCCCCCACCCCTATTTAAAAAGGAACATTTTAGCCAATGGCAAAAATGTACAGAAACAAAAATTCATTAGTTTTGCATAAAATGGCCTGAGGACAAATATGTGACCCTGGAGCCATTTGTTTCATGTCTTCTTTTTAATGTAAAAGAGTTTTGTATGAAGAGTAAAAAAGCAGAATGAAATGAGAATTATTTACTTTGCTGGTGCATGAGACTAATGGGGTCTTCTGTTATTCCCACTGATGTCACTGAGAGATTTGCTTTGGGCTTTCTTGCAGTCAGGTTTTGGTTTAGTCTGTGTAGAACTATGGAAGAAAAAAATGTAGCGGTTTTTAAAATTCATAAGCAAAGGAGAAAGAAGCAGTTGGTAAAGCATAACTGAAAAGGAGTCTGAGGCTAACATTTCAGAATCTGCAAGAATTTACAAAATGTATTACTTGGAACTGGGACAGCAAGGTTTTGAAAGAATAATAAAACTGTTGATGTAAGGCAAATACTAAGATTAGAACCAAAATTTTCTAATTAGGTGAAGGATTTGTGGAGAAGCTCTTCTCTTCTCCTGCTAGGTGCTGTTGGTTATGGAAACATCTTCACTCACACACACCCTACAACACTGATGTTTGCACTCACACCTAGGTTGCAAAATACCCTGATGCAAAATGTATCAATGGGTGTGGATACAAGATGGGGAGCCAAACTACTCTTAAAGGGGCCATTAAAGCTACCTGCAAGTCCATTGCCCTTTAAGAGCAGCTTAAATCTGAACTCTCCATGACAAAATAAAAACCCTAATAATACTAACCAGTATGGCCACTGTCAGGGAACTGCCATCGGAGCCAAGAGTGGAGGTAAGGCTCCCCAACGATGCAGGAGAAGGGACCAGCAGAGAGAGAGAGAACACTTCCTTTGGGGAAGGAAATCGGCGTGACACCAGGAAGAAAGGGGAGCAGGGAAGGACTTCGGAGAGATGGCTCCAAGACTCTTCCACAGAGACCAGCGGGGAGAGCCCAGGACCCCTGCTGGCCACGCCCACTCTGCGCAGAACATTTCCGCGCAGGGAGGCTAGGCGGAGACTTGGCGTCAAAGAGCTTTTATGTTGGAAGAAGTTCAGGAAATGCCCACTGACGGATTCTGCCAGTGACTGACACAGCCACGGAGAAAGGGCTGTCAGCCAGGGAAATGTTTAGCCAGACAATGTTGCCTAGAGCAGCAGCACCCTTATGCACGAGCAACCCCCAATTCCCTTTACAGCCACAAAGCACCTTTCTTCTTTCTGAATACAGAAGGGATATATTAGGTTTGCAGAAAAATACTAGAACTGCACATGGAACAGCGCAGTGCAGAGTGCAAGCACAGTCCCATCTCCAGCGACAGAACATGGAATGGCCATTCACTTTGCTATAAGTGCAAATAATAACACTCACCGTCAGTGGCGTAGCGTGGGTTGTCAGCACCGGGGCAAGGCAAGTAATTTGCGCCCCTCAACCAGGTAGGGGCAGAGAGCTACGAGTGCAAGCACGCCCCCCCCAGATGTTGCGCCCGGTGCGGCCGGCCCCCCCTGCACCCCCCACGCTATGCCACTGCTCACCGTTGCAGATGGATACTCCCTGGAAATTGCCTCAATGAGTTCCGTGAAAAGGTCTTTATGTAAAATATAATTGGGAGAAATTTTAAACTGAAATATGCATACACGTGTTTATAGTTTGATATAATGTTGTAGCTAGCTATTATCTTGTATCACACAGAATACAGATTTGAACACTGGTCATCCAATGTGAAAGGGACAAGGATTAAATTAGTAGTCACCCATTGTTCTTCACTAGAGAATTGTGTGTAATTAAAAATCCTGGTTGCTTCTAATATCACATGACTAGACATGCAAGGAAGCTCTGGATACCTGTTGGCCTTGATGAAAACACACTCAAATGCAGTCATATTGCTTTTCCTAGAGGATTTGTGTTAGTCAAAAAGAGTCTTTTAAAAAAAATCCCCCATCAAATCAGTTTCATGAAAGAGTTATTTCATGCCTTGAACAAATTTTATATAACCATCACTTTAGCTTTTCTGGCCTTCGATCAAGCTGTGAAGTGAAATTATATTAAATAAATATGGAAAGATTATGCTTCAGTCCTGTGTTATATTGTGCTCTGCATAAAAATGAGAAGACACTCAAAAAAATTGCATTATCAGACATTTCTGGAAAAATAAAGGGGCACATTTTCAGAGTATGGTGATTTATATTAATACAAGCTAGAAGTGTCTGGTGTTGCCCAGGAAAATTAAGAAACCAAAAATTATTGAGATTTATGAATGGATGATGTAATTTGTTACTCTCAGGGCTATGTGTAGTCTTCCCCCTGCCCCAGGGCCCTAAACTGACCCAATAACACCAGACCATAGCTGGCCCCTAATCAATTTGGGTTTGGGATTAATGTTTAATTAGGGTTTTAAAAAACCTTATAAAAAACCTAGGAAAAAATGGTGCTGGTACTTACCACGCAAGGACACTCTGGCCCCACAACCCAGACTCCAGCCACAAAAGCTGAGGTCTGCTTAAGAGGCCAGAGACCACCTTGGCTTGGACCTGCATCTTGGGATGCCTACAGAATGGCTCACAATGGTATCCAAGCATAGACCAAACCCTGATTCTCAATCTTGGGAGCTGTCAGAACAAACCGGGCATCAAAATCTCCCAAGGCACCCAAATTGGTGTAGTGTGGAACACTTAAGTCTGCCACCTTGGTTCAAAAAGGTGCCTGATGGCTCCCAAATGTAGGCAAAAGCTATCTCTTCCACCTCAGGAACAGTCATGCATAGAGAACAGAGAGACAGACGAACAAACCACTTTCCAAAACATGTAGCAGAAGGCAGTACAAGTCAATAGTACATAGAAGTAGATACTGTAGTAGATAAATAAGCATTTCAGTATATTTCATACAAAACCTCTCCCCATGAATTTATTTTGACAGTAATATATACCAAGATATTATCAAAGAAATGTTGTCTTTTGCTGTCAGTAGATACTGTTTACCCAAGAATATACAAATGGAATTGGCCAAAAGGCCAACTAATCTAAACCCTCAAGGATTACACTGTTAGAGAAATCAATTGTAAAGTCCAAACTGTTCATTGTATATTATATAAGATCTGTTTAATGATCCTCTTTTGACTGTGCAGAACTCTTTAAGCCTCTGGACTCCTCCCTACTTTCCCCTTTGACCAGGCAAAATCCTGCTTGTTTATTTCAAGCTGTGACAGGCAATTGTATATTCCCCTTAAGGTGGCTTGAAGCAAAAGAGGCCAGAGAACCTTTACCTTTAATAGTTGTGTAGAAGAGGCCATATGAGCAGATATGGATTGCATTATAATAAGGTACACCTGTAGGTTTGCTGGCCTCACTTCCATCTGGTCAGCCTGTTTAATAAACCTGTTGCATTACCAGCACCTGTATGGATTCCAACTGAGTACTGAAGTTTAACAAACAAAAATAGTGCTTCCAGTTACTAGTCTTAGGCAGGTGTAAGGAAGTAAAATCTCACATTCCTCCAGGCTCCCCATATCCATTTGTGTTTTAGTGTAAACAAAACTAGGAGAACTGCCTACTGTTATTCTGATTCTGCATAGTTCACTTTCTGCTGTTGAGGAGGAGGATGCAGAGCAGACACAATGCCGATAACTGGTCAAAGGCTAGAAATTGGAACAGAAGGAAAACATGATAGTTTAGTCATTTAAGCATGAGACTCTTAATCTTAGGGTTGTGAGTTTGAGCCCCACCTTGGACAATTCTGATTCTGTGAGAAAGAGGGTTAAAAAATTGAAATGCAAAGAGGCAAAAAAGAAAAGAACTGAATGGTTTTTATGGCCTGTTTCTCTCCACCCACAACCTAGCTACCCTTCCTATTCTGAGCACTTAGAGACTTCTCATTTCCAGATGCCAAGTATTCTCTGCTTTAAAAAAATAAATTATTTACTTAAATTGTTTCTGTGCCTCCTATTCTTGCTTTTGAGCAGCAAGAAGTGGGAGGAGGGCTGAGAAAATGCACCATACCGCCAACTAAAGGAATGGCGCAGTACTGTACAATACAAATAGGCCCAATACAAATTAGTCACAGTGAGACTCCAGCACAGCCTTCCAGAGGCGGTTCCATTCCCAAATCACAGATCTGCAGTGGAGATCCTTCATCTTGGTTGTACATCATCGCAACTTACCCACGCTGATGTTCATATCTCATAAACTGGCAGAGATGCAGCCACTTTATATGTTCTCTAAACACATCAATTGGTACATATGCATCTTTTAGCTATATTGATAGAATTGAATGTGTGTTTTGGCTTGTATTGGGTTGCTGTGCAAAATATACAGAAAGAGTTCCATCCAAAATCTAAATCTGTTAGGGGAAAACTGTAGTATCTGATTCTGTTGGTAGTTGCCAAGTTTTGGGCACTCTGAGTAATTGTTTAATGAAATGGACACATGTGATTTATCCAGCAAGCCATTGATTCCATCCTAGAGGAAATTATGAATCTTGATGAATGAAAAGCTTTGCAGAGAAAACAAAATGTTTTACTTTCTCTCTCTCACAACTTTAAACATTTGTTTTATTAAGGATATTTCTATATTGCTTTGTATATAAAAATACATATATGCGGTAAAGAGAAAACTAAAACAACAGTTAACTTAAACAACTACAAGTGTTACACAAATATACACTGTTGGCAATTTGAAGGTGACAAAACTTCTAGTATACAGTCGGTGAATTTGGTAAAATGAAAGGATCAATCTGCATGTTACAATTTCCAGAATTAAATGTAGTTTACAGAAACTTAAATAAGTGTGCATTGTCATTAGCAACTGAAATATTGAATGGCTTCTCTTCTTTCTGCCTTGTTTTTCTCATGTATGTAATTGGTACACACACACACACCTATTAGTATTCTGGGAAAGCTATCAAAACAAACTATTCTATATACTAAAAGAGAACACCTTTTGAAATTGGATTAGCATAAACATACTACTTATAAGTCAGTTTTTTCCATGTTATAGTTGGTTAACTGTACATAATGGGAAGTTACTTATGAAAAGATTTCTCTTTGTTTTACACACACATGCTTAAGAAAAAGAATGTTTGTTCAACATGACAACTATTTAACTTTGCAGAAAATGAAATATTAACTCTAAACTTTGCAGTCATGTAGAGGAAATTGCAGCTGAAATGAAGACATCTGAGGCACTTTTCACTTTTATTATATAGGAGGGGAAAGAGAGAGAGAGAGCGCTAAATGTAACTGGAATGCCATTTTTATAGTATGTATTGTAATAAGGACCCCTTTCATGAACATGAAACACAGGTGTATCATGCCAGTTATGAAGAGCACAGGCATGTATAAATTTTGACTATATTTTGAAGGTAAATCCCTCAAACAACAATGAGCAACTGGCTATAAGAAGAATTCCCAGATACTGTTTTACCTTAGGCTGGACTCTGATTCCATGGCAGAACTGGAATATTAAACTTAGTTCTTAACAAGTCCAAATTAATCATCCTGTCCATTTGATCACATCGGCTCTCTTCTTCCCAACTTCTGAAGTGAATGTTATGGCTAAATTGTGCTTTTTAAAAAAAATTATTACTCATGAACTGTACAATTACATGCTGCCTTACTCTAAAGCCCCATACAAAGAGTTCTTGAACACAATTTCTATTCAAAAAAGTCCATTTGGGGAATCTGTTAGTATGTAGAGAAGGCAAGGATTTGTTGAGGTTGAAGCAGGTGATTTCCTCAGACACGTTTTACAAAATGGCTTCCTTTATTCCTAGTCACCTGCCCATAGCTATTCAAGCTATGATTCTGGCAAGAATGAAAGCATGGACAGAGGTGCAGAAGACCTCTCCCTGAACCGTGGAGAAGAGGACGAGGATGATCATGATGAACATGAAGATGCTGAGAAGGCCAATGAGTCGGATGGCGTAGAAGCGGAGCGCCTGAAAGCTTTTAATGTGAGTTACATGGAGCTTTATGCCCTTCAGAATTTTATTTTCTTATTTGTGGCATTTATTATGGGTATATGTGGCAGTAAAAGAGGTACACTAGCTTTATTAGAAGGGGGACCTCCCTCCCTCCTCACACATTAAAACACTTGGAAACAGACACCAGCTCACCAGATTTAGAGGTTTAACGTATATTTACCTCAGTTGTGTGTTTTGTGTGTGTGTGCATGTTTGCTCAGTGGACAGCAGCAGTAGGGACTAGGGGGCTGCAGTGTAGTTCCTGGAGTGTATTCCAGCGGCCAGCTATTTTCTATTATTTTCCAGATTTATATAATTTTGCATGACAACGTACGCAAAAATTGCTCACAGCAGGGGAAGAGTAAGAGACACAGTTCAGTATAACAATGTAGGCATCCTACTGCATTGTTAATAACAGACATGAAAACAGTGCCTATTTTCACAATCTGTGTTTTATTTCCCTCACAATTTCTATACACTACAGCCTAATCTTTTCTTGTCTTTTTTTTGTCAATCCTAAAACAAAATCCTTGCTTGCTTAGCATTTCTGACTTTCCATTACAAAGCTCTTCACTGTGTAAATAAAGAAAAATAAAAATAAAGAAAATGTCTTCCTCTCTGTAACCGAGCCAGGAAGCTTAGAAAGAGAAGAGAACACCACCCCTCCAAAACCTTCTCCTCTGTCTCCCTCTTGCCCACAGATGTTTGTCAGGCTGTTTGTAGATGAAAACTTGGACCGAATGGTCCCAATCTCTAAGCAGCCCAAAGAAAAGATCCAGGCTATCATTGACTCATGCAGGCGACAATTCCCTGAGTACCAAGAGCGTGCCAGAAAGCGTATACGTACTTACCTCAAGTCCTGCAGGCGGATGAAAAGGAGTGGTTTTGAGATGGTGAGTTTTGATCTAAAAAAAACCCCAGCCCTAGTTTCCATCAAAAACCCCATATGTAAATCCATGACACTATTTTGTTTTCATCTTAGTGTCTCTTTTTATTTGTATTTTTGGTAATGTCAGGTCAGAGGTTATTCTTCCTCCTTTCATATTACCGGGATCCCCCCTCCCTTTCTCCAGTACATTTGAAATGCCTTCCAAAATGCAGTTTGCAGTTATTTCAAATAGAAATTCATTTTAAAAAATGAAGAGCTCCTCAAGATGTAAAGCAACAAGCAAAAGAGAAATAAGGCTTGTTTGTTTTTGCAGGGTCATCATTCTGACTCCTGTAGAGTTGATATAGTGGCCTGAACCTACAGGTACATGTTGATAGTAGTGGGATGCATATGTGAAACTGGACATGCCATGTACACATGGCTACCTACTGATTCTCTTTAGGATGGAATGTCAGTCTAGTCAATCTAGGCCTTCCTCCCAAGCATATGATATACACATTCCAAGCTGACAGATCTGATCATGTGGTCAGGGATCTGCACATATTTCATGATGCAGCTGTGAGAATCATGGGTCCAGCCATTAGTGGTGGGTGAGTCAATATAGCAGGGGAATCTTTCTATATTTTGGAATGGGCATATTAATTGTTGCCCTGTTGTCATAATTACCACAACATTTGTCAGAGACATGAAAACTGCTTTTAATGGTGCTTATGCTACAATCACATACATTTGGCATTTTACCAAATCAATGTAGCCTAAGCAATGTAAGACTATAGAAAAAGACTATAGAAAAACACTTAGGATCAAATTAATATGCTTTCAGCATTTTCAAAATTGTTTAAAATTCCTCATTGTTTGTCACCCTGGGCTCCTTTGGGAGGAAAGACAGGATATAAATTTACTAAATAAGGTTTTGCTTTATAGGATTAAGATTTTTAGGGATCATTTCTTAATTGCAACATTAATATCATGGGGAGCTTTTTTAACCTTTCTAATTTCTCAAAGAAAGTGAGAAATGAAAAAAGGACACCATTTTTTTGGCTGCCATGATCAAACACCAACTAAATGTTAAAATACCACACCACACGCATCCTTTCCCATTATAGTAGAAAAGAAGAACTCCTTTGAAAATTATCTCAGCATTTCCATAAAAAGTCCTAAAACAAACCTCAGACCCTTCCTTTCATAACTTTCAAACATCATCTACCTTTTAAATATCATTTTAAGAAATACATCCAAATAACCGTATTTTATATAAAAGCAATAAAATCAGTCTATATTTTGTCGCTCCTTCCTTCCTTCTTTCCTTCCTTCCTCCTTTCCTTCCTTCCTTCTGATGTCCATTCATTGTTCCAGAACCTTAAATGACTGTGTTCAAAACCAATTGCCACATCTGCTGAAATCACTAGCTTAGGACAAAAGTGAAAATGCAGGAAGTCGTATTTGTGCAATTGATGCAAGTCAAGTCAGCTTATGAACAAGGGAACTATAGATTGAAAGGGAGCAGAGACCATGAAAAAATATCAGATGTGAAAATCTGATTGTTGAGTTATATTGTGTTTTGAAATATTTGACGGGCAATATATTATTGAAGTCTAGTAAATAGTGTAGTTTTACATTTGTTTTGTTTGAATTAAGTTATTTATAAAATGAAAAGTCTTTGTGCAACTGTCTGATCTTGATAACTTTGATTAATTTTATCTCACGACTTTGTACACTGCTCTAATATCGGTACAGATGGAGTGTAATATATATATATTTACAAAGAAGTAATATTTTTCCTGTCTTATATGACCAAATTTCATACACATGTTCACATCACTGAACAATTACAAACATGAATGATCTCAAAAAGTGCTTGTTTATATCTCTACATAACTGTCCAAATAAAAAAGCATGTAGGGGTAGCAAGTTTTTCAGGTCTGCTGTTGCCCATGAAAACACAGAACTAATCTCCTTCCCTCATGCATGTGGACGTAGCTGTGTCCAAAAGCTGTTGCCATAGTTGAGTGAAAGCAAGCAAAGTCTTCTCCTGAGCAAGAGTGTACACCTCTCTGTCTTACGTTCCTTATTTCAGCAACATCATTGCATAACAGTAGCAGTTGCCAATGAGGCTGAGAGACAAGATCCTCAACAGTGGAGACTGTATGAGAAACCAGAGTTAGACCTTTGGTTTATCTAGCTTGGAATCATCTACTCTGATTGGCAGTGGCTCTCCATGAAGCTTCACAGAGGTTTTTCATGATCATATTGTCTGAAGCTCTTTTGACCGGAGATGGTAGGGATTGAATTTGGCACCTTCAATAAGCAAGATGCATTGAAATATGGTCCTTCCCTTAAGATAGACTAGTGGAATAGAATGTGAATGGTCACGGGCAGACATTCTAAATGGTAGTGAAACCTAGTTTGAACACACATTTGCTGCATCCTGAGGCATTTGCTGTCAGGACAGAGAGACCATGTTCAGTAAGCCCTATACCATGGCTTATAAGCTGATTGGGTAACTTTGCTCCTCTCCTCCGTGCTGTGGAAGTTTAGGTCTTGGTGTGATATGTGAACATGGCCTCCATAGCCTCTCTAGGTTTCATAAAGACTTTTGGGTGGTTTGCTTGAGGGGCTTATTATTTGAAGGGCACTACACAAACCCTCTGCATAGGTCAGTTTCAATTTGATAGATTTGGCAGTGCTGCAAAGACAAACAAGAATAGTATTTCTTTTCACTCACTATTACATTTCATCAGCTAAAGCTTGTTTCAAATCCTGATGATTAATATATGTCAATATGAAGAAATAAAGAATTAAATGGCCTCCATGCTTGTAAAACATATCATTTTGAAATGTCTGGTGCTATCTAGATTGTAATCTAAATTTGTTTCACTGTAATGACATAACTGAAAGGTAATTAGAATACAAGGAGCAAAGTTGTTTAACTGACTGCTTATTTAATATCACTTAAAATGCAGGAATGGTGACTATATCACTGTATCATTATGGTGGTAAGGCGTTGCAGTGAAATTTCTACAGAGGTCTGGGCATAAATTCAACTTTTCACATGATTCAGTTGATAAATCTTTCTGAAAATGCCAGAACAATTAAAATTGTTTATAGGACATGTAGCATTTCAGGTGTAATTATGGAACAACCACCATGACTTGACGCTCTGGAAGATGTAAATATATTAATTAGTGGAAGGTGTGTCTTGCTCTGATCTACCTCAAACCATATCATGTATACCGAGTGTAGTAGAAAAATATACATCTTTCTTTTAGTTTATGAAATACAATAGGGATAAAATAATATAAATTCTGAAGCAATTTCTTTGGGTGTCAATGTATATAACACAGCAACAGGTTATCATATTGCTTTTATTTTGAATGGCACCATTAGGGTCACAATGAAAATGGATGCAAAAACTATCTGAAGAAATGAAACAAACTTCTGCAAAAGCATTTGTCAAAGCACAGGTTTCAGATCATCATGGTAGACCAGCGATGGTTCCTTCCTCAGTTGACCCACACAGATCGGCTGAGATGAAAGGACGTATAGTTCCCTCACCATTCAGCAAACTATTAATCTAATGACCAGGCAGGGGGCAACTTGCACTCCCATTAGTGCACTGGGCTCTACTGTCTTTACTTTTATACTTTTTGTTGCTTCTGCCAAATTTGGCTGTGGTTGTTTGGGGAATTGATCAGTGCCCTAAACTGGGGGTTAGACACTCATTTGGTAAGCAGAAATTTTAGTAGCAAGTTCCATAATGGACCAAATATTGGGGCTAGTACTGGCTATAGTGTGCATGGCTTTCTCATTATTATAATTATAATTAATTAAATTTCTATACCGTCCATCCAGGGATCACAGGGCAGTTTATAATATAAAAACACAAAAATACATAACTGAATCAAACAAAAACAGTACCCCCCGCTCCAGTTTAAAAGGCCATAAATTGTTTCATTAGACAAAGGCCTGGTTGTTGCAGCCTTGGAAGGTTGAGTTTTATATGTCCAAACATTTTTTTTTCTTTTTAAGAAGAGCCAACCTACATTAACAGATTAATCAGACTATTTTGGTCAAAGATTCCTAGCAGAGTTTTATTTATTATGCTTCTAATAGTTACTAAGGAATTGCAGTTTCTGTGCCTGAAATATCTTGCTACCATATCCATTCAGATATTGGTGATAAATATATGGTTGCCCTGAGAAAGAAAATGTGTTCATCTGTTCCTGTTCTGTCTCAGGAATAGAATTCAAAACAAATAATGCAACCTTTCACTCTTTCTTCAAAAGCACATTTCAAAAAGCAGCCTACAGTTCAAACATTCCCTGTCAAAGAATGATCCTGAAATCTTCAGGTCACCAGGGAGAAATTATTTTGTAATACTAAAAAAGAGGGGATTCTGCAACTTATTCTGAACTGGTAAATAAGATCTGGCCTTCAGATAATAGCCTCATTATTCTTCCCCTGCAGGGGGACATCTGGAAGAGAGTTCTTAACTAAAGGCCTTCTTTCTCATTAGTATCTGCCCATCTCACAGGAAATAATTAAGGCAGTTGATGGGGAAAATGACAAAAAATGTGCCTTTTGGATGACATCTGCTCTAAGTATCTTTAAAGTTTTGTTGCTGCTATAATTTCCTGCCTAAAAAAAGAATGTCATGTTCACACATTTATATTTGATGACCATCATCTGTATGAATCTCTTCTAAGAAAAAACACACTAGTATTGATAATATAGAAACTGTAGGCAATACTAGGAGTTAACTAATTTCTGAGATAAGGGCTTCCATACCACCTTGAAATAGTTTCACACAAAGTCAACAAAGAACACAGCCTCAGTACAGCTACAGGTGTCCTATATGTTGGGTAATGAAAGGCAAACATCTCAGTAGATCTTTCTACAGAAACACAACAGTTTGACAGAGCTGTTCCTGAGATGAGGAAAATAGATATCAGCCTAATGTAAATTCATACTCACTTCAAACTGTGCATTTGTGTTTGTGTGTGTGTGTGAGAGAGAGCACATGCATGTGCTCACACACTTATACCCAAGGCTGTATCTAAGTCTCATTTAACTTAATGAAACCATGAGGAACATGTGACTTCTGGCTTGCCTTGGGAAGACTCAGTTAAAATACAAACCTCCTCCACACATACAGTATTCTGCATTCATTTACCTGTTGACGATGGCTGCTTGCCAAGCCCTTCTTCACACTTCCCTGCCTTTACAAACCACCAGCCTTGTCTGAACATCTGTCTCATGAAAAGATCACATCAACGTATTATGAAATCCTAAAGCACAAATCTCAGGAGATATACCTGGCATATTATCCAGCCCTTGCCCTGTCAGATTGTGTATGTCTTTACTTTTACACGCCACCCTACTCATTTCAATGAGGCAAGAATATATTGGGACAGGATTTGGCATTATGTACCTGCACAGCAGCAGGAAAGAGATTACTAATTGGTCTACATGTGTTTGTTGCCTCTTTTCCTTCTGTAACTACATTTTTTGGCTGTATGGTAATCTTGGGCAATTATTGCTGCTGTACAGTCATATAGAGCCTAGATAATTGTGCTAAACATGGTGTCTGTGGCAAATAGACACCCCCCTTTTGTCTATTATAAGTAGAATACTGTCTGGAATGAGAACATTAGAATTGTAAGCAAAGTGGATTGTGCATTAAACTGAATTTCTCTTTTTTAAAATTAAACATGTATTCTCTAATTAATTTGCATTGTAGGTCCTCCACCAAAATAATGCTATGACCTATTGTGCTTCATCCATCCCTCCACTCCCTGGCTAGTTTTGCCAACAGTTACTGAAATTTTGCTTCTTCCATTTATTCTCAGACAAGAATGAATGAAAAGCATTACAGCTGATGTCAAAATGCAGTGCTGCTGCAAGTCTTAAAATGACAAATCCTTTTATATATTTACTGGGGATATGAGAGCTTATTACATTAGAACAATATCAGGACATCCAACAGAGTGCAGTGCTGTTCTTCAGTTTGTAATGCAGAATGTTGCTCAAACATGCACATTGTGCTACTTTACACTGCATGCTTTACAGTATGAGAGAGTGTTTTAATATGCCTCTATTCTCAAGAATCCTTTTTCAGTCTTAATTCTGTAACAAGATGTTGGTGAGTATATTCATGTTCTGCTTGAGGTATTCTGGTTTCGTTGACAAAATATTTTATTAGACCTTTGAAGTTGCACTTGTTATGCATAAAACAGAAGATCCACTGTGTATTCCATAACTAGAATCACTAAATATCTGTATTTTAAGGACAAAATGTTCCTTTGAAGAACATGTTGGTGGTTTGAGAGAAGGTTTAGATCCCAAATATACATGTGGTAGAAATAATGCTTTGAAGTGGATGGTGCTGTTTGGACACAAGCACATTTACATATAGAACTGAAAAAGAAATGCTTAGTATGACTTGTAGAAATTTGCTGATGATTTTATACATTCAAGCAAATGAGGTAACACATGCCATATAGGTTTCACTATTAAAACTAGCATCTGATGTGCAGCACATCAACCAATGGGTGCCCTATATGTAATTATTTTATTGCAATCTAAGGTCAGTTGTATCTATGTATTTTCCCTTATGCCTTTGGAAATAAGAAAATGTTTTATAGAAGTTTCCCTGGCTGCCATTTGAGAGACTATTATATAAAAAATTCTTACACCCCAATTTCAAGTACTGTATTTTTCGCCCCATAGGACGCACCGGCCCATAGGACGCATCAAGTTTTTTGGGGGGTAAATAAAGGGGAAAAAATTTATTTCCCCCCCAGGTGCTTGTGGGGCCGGCAGCGGGGAGAAGCGCTCTTCTCCCCGCAGCCTGCCTTCAGATCAGGTCCGGGGACAGCGGTGAGACGCGCTGCGCCTCCCCACTGTCCCCGGAGTTTGCGGGGCTGGCGGCGGGATCTCCCCGCCGTCAGCTTCCAAACCACTTCGGGAGACAGCGGGATGGCGGCGTTCCGCCTCCCTCTGTCCCCTGACCTTGTGGGGCTGGGGCTCTCCTGAAGCCTGGAGAGCGAGAGGGGTCGGTGCGCACCGACCCCTCTCGCTCTCCAGGCTTCAGCGAAAGCCTGCATTCGCCCCATAGGACGCACACACATTTCCCCTTCATTTTTGGAGGGGAAAAAGTGCGTCCTATAGGGCGAAAAATACGGTATTTTTACTAGGAAGTAATTACCACTGCCAAATGAACAGATTCAGAAGCTCAGACTGATCCTACAACACCAGGCAATATTGATTCTTTTTAGGGGGAGCAGGAAATTCCCTGAAACAAATACCCATTTTACAGCATTTTTATAATTTTGTCTCTGTGCCATTCTACTTAGATTCTTGAGTGACCTTCTGCCAAATTGGCTATAACTGTTTGTTTCATATGTGTTACTTTCGGTATAGTATTTAATGATCCTGTAATGCAAATAGATGTCTTTGGATGAATCAAAGTATCAGCTTTCTTATAGTATTATTTGGGTTTTTAAAAAAATTAAAAATACTGTTTAGTGGACTCAGCATGAAACAACATCATTTGAAGGGTGCAACACATGATTTACTGTGTGGCCACTATAATGTAATATCAGAAAATAAAACACAGTAAATTCGTGATCAGCCACCAGAGTCATATGTTCTTTGAGACTGGATTCCAGCATCAGTCTACAATGCTCAAGGCTGATATTTGTGATGGGCATTGACAGTAAGAAGCTGGAGGGTGCCATGAGGATGCTCAAATCTACTATAGGCTACACTCCCATACATACAAACCTGGGAGCATGTCGAACATATAAGACTGAACTGTTATTGACCATCTTCATTTTAAATGAAAGTAATGAACTAGAGAGTACAACTGTATGTTTCCCTATATGCACAACATTTCAACAGGTGCTGTAAAACTGATAGATTTTTACGGGGCAATACATGGACTTTCCCTCTGAAACATCTACTCTAATTTTAAAAAACAAAAATATTTCAAAGTTATAGAATAAAATTGAAATACAAAAAAATTGAAAACTCATCTGTCCTGTTTAAATTTAAAGCAGAAATAAAAGGGTAGCTACCAATACTACTACTACATCAGATTTTTTACCTGCACTTCACCATGAATCCTCACCGTATTGCAATATAGTGCAATATTTGTATTTAAAATATAGAATTATTTAGCACACAATCCAGCCCAAGGTGGATTAAGCTTCAATTTAAATGAGTATGTTAACTACATGTTAACCTCAAAGGGCCTTAAGAGTATTTAATTTGGACTGATTCTTATCTCACATATGGTATTTGTGAAACCAATTTCCTCTATTTACCGTATAAACGGTCCCAAACTTTAATAAGAAGTGGTGATTGTACACTTCCAACAGCTCCAGCTTGTTACAAATTGGGTCTTCTATTATTATTATTATAATATTATTATTATTATTTATACATCATGTTTCAATAGTTAAGTGTAATTTTGATTATTGATTTACCATCATTTATGTCCAACACATAATTTAAACACTACTTAAGTGAACAGAATGGTTCAGACACATTTCAGTGCCCTTTGGATCAGTTATTTACATTTTAATGTGAAAACTGACTTTTTCGTGAAGTGCAAGTAGCAGATATAAGACAGTGTCATT
The DNA here is from genome assembly GCF_027172205.1 of Podarcis raffonei. Taxonomy (NCBI): domain Eukaryota; kingdom Metazoa; phylum Chordata; class Lepidosauria; order Squamata; family Lacertidae; genus Podarcis; species Podarcis raffonei. The sequence continues at coordinate 41,709,727 of NC_070608.1, forward strand.
TGTGAGTCAATGGGTCTACATCGAGTATTTTACTGGATGGCTTAGGGGTGACCGAAGATCAACTGTACAAAATATAAGTATTGTCAAACCAAATATAATTGAACAAATAAACAGAAAAAGAGTATCTAAGAATATTTATTCAGATTTTGTATTTCTTTACTTAATTTATATCCTGTATGTTCAACATAGATTTATGTTTGCAGGGTCGCTAACTGAGCAAAAATCAAAAAGTACACTTTAAATAAATAAATAAAACAACAGAGAATGTGTTGATTGTATAGATCATTTTTAGAAGTAAAAGCAGGCTAGGTAGATTATCAGTCAAGTATATCAGTCAAGTCAATAGTGGAATGATAATAAAGATGACTAGTACTAATGCACACCCTTAATTTTTTTTTCTTTGGGGGGGTTAATTCTTTTGAAGATGGGGAAATTCACAGTCAAGTGGGTGAATAAACATTACATACTGCTTAAGCACTAAGGCTGTCATCATTACAACTCCCCAGGTAAAATACATACAAAGAATATGTGAGAATGCTTTGATATGCATTCAAGTAAAAAGGACAGCATGCTTTTCAATGCCAATATGATTTTGAAATAAGACCCAAATCAGGCATGTTATTATAATGGGCCAAATTCAGCATTGTGCTCTTCCAGTTGTTCCGTCTGTTGCAAGCATTCCAGCTTGCCAGATGAAAATATACCATCTCTTCTTCCCTGGCACACCACTCTGGGGGTTCTCACGACACACACACATCCCAAGGCAATTTCAGGGGACATATGAGGGAAGAAGAAGGGGAAAAGAAAGCCCTGTTTCGCAACTGAAAGTCCTGGTGCAAGGCTTCTGCTGCTGGTTAGGTGAATCCTGCCCAGTGCTTCTATAGCACTTACAAGTGTTCACTTCACATTCATCATCTAGTTGTAATGCTTACAACAAGACTGAAAGGTAAGTCAGTAGTTGTGCCACCCATAATTCAGAGGGTGAGTGGCTGAGGCTAAGAGAGAGTAACATACCAAAGGCCACCTTGTGAGTTCATGGCAGAGGTGAAATTTTAACCAGGGGCTCCCAAATTCATAGCTCAGTCTCATATCCACTATATTACACCAGATCTTGTCTGTCATGAGAATATACTAGTGTTTCTTCAAAATGCATCCTCGAGGCCCCAAGGCCTTATGCAGCTACCTCAGCACTGTCTACTTGAATTCCCTGCTTTCCTGGCTGCTGCCAAAATCAGTGAGGTGTTGGGAAAGTAGGAAACTTCATTGAGTAGGGCTGGAAAGCCACCCAAACGGGGTTAACCACCCCGGCTTACGAATACCCACGTAAAATATTGGTGGAAGGATGTAGTTGAGGATCAGTGGCTGAACTGCAGCTTTAGTCTCTAACTAGTTTTCATTTTTCATCTTGATAACCTCCATTTCCACTTTCTGTTGAAACAAAATACATTTCAATGAACCAACTCTCCAGTCTATGTGCTGCTTGTAAGCACTGTTGTTGACCTGGCGATGATCCTTGTAATTCTTATTATTCTCTTTCTCCCTTTCTTTCTTTCTCTTTCTCTCTCTCTCTCTCTCTTTCATAGTCACGGCCTATTCCCTCACACCTTACTTCAGCAGTAGCAGAGAGTATTCTGGCTTCAGCCTGTGAAAGCGAAAGCAGAAATGCTGCGAAAAGAATGCGCTTGGATCGACAGCAGGTATGGGCGTGGGGGGTGAAAGTCTCATGATCCATACCCAGGACTCAGTGGACTGATCAAGCAATAATCACAGACTTTGTAAAATGTGTTCTGTGGAGAGATAAGAGGTTCTCCATAGCGGCTGCAGAGAGAGCAGAAAGTGGTAGCAAGGCAGATGGGCTTCAAAATGTTTGTTTTCTGGCATGCTCAGCTGTCAGTTTAATTGTGAATGCCAACGTGTAGCATGGCTGAAGAACATGCTGTGTGCTCTTCTTTATATCAGATCTGCCTCCAGCCTTCATACTGATCATAGTTTATATAAAAAGGTAGAATAAATAAATAAAAATTATATGAACTGTTAATTAAGATAAATTTGCGTTCATTTTATAATGTTCATCTTTTGAAGCTTATAAATACTAGTTTTTAACTGTTTTCATCAAGAATTTTAATGTTTTGTTTTATATGTTTGTAAACCTCTTAGAGGTTTTCTTACAAAAAGGTATATATTTTTTGTTAATTACATAAAATAATCACAAACTTACATAATGGACAAATATAATATAGCAATAATAATGTACAGCATTATTAAGAATAAAACTCTCAAATGTGCATTTGTATTTTTGCAATTGTAGCAATCCAGTAATTCTAAAGAGTTATTTCTGTTTAGAGCAGTTCAAGGATATTTTCAGCTATACTGTATCTTAAATCCCTTTCCCCTCAAAATTACATAATTCGTAATGAGTTAGACCCAGTCTGGTGATTGATGGAGTTCTGTTCATGTCCCAAAGCATGGGGGACTATTTTCCCCCAGTTCCCTCTGTTCTGAAGGAATATGGCCTTCTTGAGTAACATGAGAAGTAGTGTACAGTCATACCTTGGGTTGAAGTAGCTTTGGGTTGAGTGTTTTGAGGTTACGCTCCGTGGTGACCCGGAAGTAACGGAACGCGTTAGTTCTGGGTTACGCTGCTCGCACATGCGCAGACACTCAAAATGACATCACACGCATGCACGGAAGCAGTGAATCGTGACACACGCAGATGCGCAGACGCGGGTTGCGTTCGCAGGTTGCGTTCGCTTCAGGGTGTGAACAGGGCTCTGGAACGGATCCTGTTCGCATCCAGAGGTACCTACTTCTAGTTTGATAGAAAATGAGAAGAGAAAACCACTAGACCTGCAAACTTATGAGTACAAGTGGGCTAATTGCCTGAGATAAAGTTTGCAACCAGAACAAGTGTGGTTTTGCCTGGAAAACTATTCCATCTATTCACTTAGGGTATGTAGCAAACTCAATTTATGTTGGCTCCTCGAAAAAAAAGAGGGGGTGGGATGGGGTGGGGCAGATTTTACATGGGTCAAAATATACTGAGTTATTCAGTTTAACTGCCTCATGATACTGTGGGGTTAATGCATTTTTATTCTGGGAGCAGATAATGATCTCAGAACACTTAGTGTTAATGGGGTTTAATGAACCAAAACAAGAGCCAAACAGCATCTAGTCCCTGTTTAGAAATAAAAATTTCCATCTCTACTGATCACATCAACTCTATAACCTTATTGAAATTGAAAGGAATTATTGTGCACTATGATATGCCAAAACACTATTCCGTAATTTGAGCTTTGAAGTTTATTGCTCATAAAATTTAAACTAGGTCAAGCCCAGAAGAATTAAAACTAATGAAAAACACAAGATTGTGTCGAGATATTTTTACTAGTTTATGTGCAAAAAATGACCCCATCCAATGAGACTGGGAACACTAAACAGAATACCCCCAATCCTGTCCCAGTTATACACAGCTAGTAACATGCAATAAATGGTGGAAGTGGAAGAGGATATGCATTCCCACCTACATGAAAAATGCATCCTTCCAGTTCAATTCTTGCACCAGATGTGCTTTCTTTGGAATTCCTAAACACAGTGTCTCTTTTTTGACTTTCCAAAACAATACACCGCACTTCCTCTAATGATATTGAGTGGGGAGTCTATTCTGGAATCTAAAATAGAATCTAAAAGATTTCATTCAGCTGTTAATAGAACAGATTCAAAATTAAACTATGTAATAAATCACTTTAGATCTTTTAGAGCAGGTTAGACTGTTATTGATGGAATTAGCTTAGGGTGGTGTATGCACTCACTGTGGCCAGAGAATTGATGGAAGACCTCTTAAATGTTACCACATATCCTTCCTGCCACATATTCAAGGATATAAAAAATTAGGGTAAGTGATCTTTGATAAGGTTAGGTTTAGGCAGGAAGTTGGACTTGATGGTGCATTTTGTCTATTCCACATTTCTATGACTCCCTGTGGTTTAGTGGTAGTTTTTTAAGTGCAGGAGCTCATAATGACATCCCCATAGCCATATGTGCAAGGAGAGTTCATAGCCATGCTCCCAATGAAAGTCCAAAAATACAGGCAGGTGTGTTGATCCACAAATGCACATTCACACAAACACATGCAAGTGCATAATTTATTATGATCAGCTGACAGTCAGAATGGTGAACTTACAAAGGATGGTGTAGTGTAGGCATATAGGAATTTTGCTATGGAGATAATAGATTCGCATCCCTGTGTATTAAAAATATCAAACTGTAAATTCAAAAAAAGCCTCAGGTCACATCTGGAAATCAATGTAGCTGTTATGCCATTAGGAGCTGTTCTCTTGTGTGGTGTTATGCTGTTTTCATGAGGGAGGAAATGGTTCCTTTAAACAAAGTAAAAATATGCATATATGTATGAAGAGAAATTTGAATGATGGCAATGATAGTTGATATGTGTTGCCTGCATAGTCTTAGTTCAGGAAGCAGAACAGATGGCAACAGGGAACCCAAATCTCAATAAAAATAATACTTATGTAAGTTGCATTGTTTGCAGATTACTGTAAAAATATGAAAAAGGGAGTATATTATTACTACTGTATAATTTATCACATGCAGTGATCTCAGAGTTGCCAAAAACAATACTTCAGCAACCAAATATCTGGGTAAACAGGAATGTTTTCTAAATCCTCCTGAAAGCTAATAATGATAGAGACAGGTGCACCTCACTAAGGAGGGCATTCTACAACTAGGGAGACACCACCAAAAAGGCCCTGTCACAGATCAGTGCCACCAGGCAGCCCCCAGTAGTGGCACCACCAACATGGTTACCTGCCAATGGAATGCAACTGTAATGCAACAATATCAGACTATAACCCACCATAGAAAACAATACTGATGGCATTATCGTTTACCAAAACTTGTCAGAAGCCTTTACTCTGCTTTCAAAAAACCATCAGAGGTTGGTTACCCACCTCCTTAGGGAAGAGAAAAATATAGGGTGGTTGCTGAAAGAGCCCGATTTTGAGCTACTACTGTCCAAAACTGTCTCAAAGATGTCACAGGCACTAAGGTCTGCTAACAAGACCTAGTGGGTTTATACAGGAAGATACACTCCTTAAGAAGTCTTAAAGTGCAAAACTTTCAAGACATGGTGGATTATAGTCACTCCAGCTTTATGTTTATGACATATGGAACCATGAGGTCCATCTCTATGGGCCTTTCCACATTCAGTTAACATGTGGACAAGGGAGTAGGAGAATGCAGAGAATTGCCCTTAGTGAGATGGGAACTCTTGCCCTTTGTCAGGTGCAGAAAACATACAGCTGAATGTGGGGGGCAAGGAGGTGTGACATAGTCCCTCACAAATTCAATGAACCCTGATAGCAGGTTGGTGTGTCACAGGGCATGAGAGCCAGATCATTTCAAGTTCCTTACAGACCCATGATGCTATGATGACTTTCCTACCATTATTTTCTACCACTTCCTAGCACCCATGGGGACGAACTCTTTAGCTGCCAAAGTAATTTTTGCTTATTGAAAGAATCTCAATTGATTCTTCCAGCAAAAAAAAATATAATATATATATATTTTTTCTTTGCCTACCACTTATATCTGCATTTAGAGCTCAGTTTCCCATGACACAAAACATTAGAGCAGGAGTGGGCAACTGGATTGGTGGGCTGAATTCTGATCTCCCCAGAATTATTCCTACAGGCCAATTTGACAGGGCAGGGGGCGGGGGTGAGTCTACCCCATGTTAGCCACCTGACATCACCAGGTGAAGCATTTTCCTTTGCCTATGTGGTTTTGAAATCAGTTTGCACAGACAAATGCACAGTGCTTTGCAGGCACTGACAATCGGCTGATTGGTGATGTCTACAAACCTTCCTTTGCCTGTTCAGTATGAAATCAAACCACATGGGCAAAGTGTCACTGGTCAATGTCTGCAAAGCCCACTTTCAATATAGAACCATATCATATGACTTATCAGGTACAGGGCGGGCAGGTGGGGCTTGTGGAAAACAGCCTTGCAGGCCAAATTAGGAATCCTGCTGGGTTCAATTAGGCCCACAAGCCAGAGATTCTCCAATGTTGCTTTTTAGAGCAAAGATTGTGGGTACTGATAGGCTGAATAGAGCTGACTATACTGTAGCTACACCCGTAAATGACAATTTCTGCTACAAGACATCTATAACCCGCCAGAGTTCTCATGTTTTCTTCCCAACAGATAAAAGTGTCAATTAAAAAACTTGTATGTGCTTGTTTCACATTTCCTTTAACCTGTTTTCAAAGTAGTGCAAGGAAAGTCTATTGAATAACAATATAATGTCTTCTTCATTCAAGGAGAAAAATGCAGCAGTGATTTGACACTGTCCGCTGAACCATTGTTCTTGCAGGATGAGACTGCTCCAGCTGACAAACCATATAAACAGGAACAAACCCAGGTCACTTACTCAACATCAGCTGTTTCCAGCACACAGGAGGTGTTGTACATAAATGGAAATGGGACCTACAGTTACCATAGTTACAGAGGGTTAGGAGGAGGTTTGCTAAATCTCAGTGATGCTTCTACCAGCGGTGAGTTTTATTATTATTTTTTTACCAGATTTCTGCATTTATATTTGCATGCATGAATCTCCCCCCCCCCCCAATCCTGGCAGTGATTAAGATGAAAAACATTGCACGTTTTTGTTACAGACTATAAATTATTAAATATATTCCATATCTGTGGACTTAAGTACTCCTGTGCTAATACAGTCTTAATGGGCACAAATTACTTAAGATGATTTTAACTAGCCATTCCTTCTCTGAGAGGAAAAAAAACCTATCTCTATATAATACAGGATGGAGAGTACTAGCTTAAAGATATTGGATATACTGGTATTTAGAATAAGCATGCACATAAAAGAATGCACTGCTCACTCACATCAAATTGAAAAGGATAAGCATCGCTCCCAGAAGATGTTTCGATTCTTTTCGAACACATGGAGCAGGGAGTTCCGCTTATGGAAAACAGTCACCTTAAAGGGCTTGTTTGTATGCTTTCATTAATACTTCACACAGAGAGAGCATCATAAAGACGTAGGCCTGATTGGCACAGGATCAAATATAAGTGATTATAATCCCCTTGGTGGTGGTGGTGGTTATTTGCATTATAGCCTACCTTTTTCTCCAAGGAGCTCAATGTAGCATACATGGTTCTTCCTCTCCTCATTTAATCCCCACAACAACCCTATGAAATAGGTTAGGCCGAGAGTTACTTGCCTGAGGTCAGACAGTGAGCTTCATAGCTGAATGGGGATTTGAACCCTGGTCTCCCAGGTGCTAGTCTGATAGTTGAAGCAGCAACATATTGGAATGACTGCTGTGTTTCATCCTGATCCTCATACATGTTTATTCAGAAGTGAGCAGTTAGTTTAATGGAACTTCCTTCCCATCAATTATGCTTAGCACTGCAGTCCCAATGGAGAAAGACAAATGTATTAGACCATTGTTTCAACTGGTAAAAACAACTATAACACTAAGGCAACACTTATTAATAAAATTTCATCTCTAAGGGTTACAAATGAGTGGCAGTGTAATTTGATAATGGATACTGTAACTGTTAGTATTCTTAAACTATAGGTACCATAATTACGCTGATTTCAAAATAAAATAAAAGCACAGAGTTTAAAAATCATTTTTGCAGCTTTACTGACTATAATAGATATTCTTATTTCCATTAATTGAGAAACTGATTAAAAAGAAAACACGAAGTATACATACTACGCAAATTTTAATGAAAAGCAGCTCAGGACACTGTGGTTTTAAGTGGAGGCGTGGTAGGAGCTGCTTAACCCAGCCCCTGCTGAGAAGAGGAAGAAATGTGCCAGTTTTATTACAGTTCTTCCTAGCCTGGCCAGGCCTGCAAAGATATTAACAGCAATGCAGTGAGTGGAATCTTCCAGTATTCTTCTCCATAGACACAGTGAAAGGTGGTGGTTGCGATTCCCAAAGCATCCTGAAAGCATCTGACAGGAGGTGAACCCAAACACCTGCTTGTCTAACATTTTCAGCTGAAAGTAGAACACATAAGCAACATGGGCCTTTTTCAATAACAAGGTGGCGCCTTCATCTCCCAAACTGTATCACAGCCAAAAAAAATTTAAACAAATATCTACTTAGGCTTCTGCAAGGGGCTTCTGGATACAAAACCTTTGAATATTCTTCCCTTTCCAAGCTGAGCCCCTGCTCATAGACTGTTTCTGAAAGACTTCTCCGTTTCAGAAACAGTATTCCATGCAACAAATAGGGGTCTGCTTTCCCCCCTTGTTTTAAAGAAAGGTGTAAATGGACCCTAGTTTATGAATCTAGTTTCATGGTTCTTTGGATCCTGGCCACAGTTAATTCCCAGAACCAAAAAGTTATTTTACATCTTATCACAGTGTCTAGACAGCCTTGCACTTTTTAGAATTATCTATTGCTGTTATAAATTATTGTCTATAATATTAATGATCAACTTAAAGGTAATGGTTGGATTTACCAGGGCCTATTGTCTCCAACAGACTATTAAGTATCCAACTGGGTGTCCCATTCTAGGAGCTGAGGTGGGTTATTGCAGAAATAACTCACATATGGCTTTGCCACTCATGAGCCATCAGTGCTTTGATCAGTGAAATAAGCTGCCGTATCATATATCTGACCTGCATTTTAGAATTCTAAGTAATTGATGCTGCCAATGAGTAATTTATGAGGCAATAACTACCTCATGTTAAATCTTGCAAGTCATTTGTCCAGCAGTGTATTTAATGTCAGATTTACTCAGCAGCTAATATGATAAATGAACGTCTAGCTCTTGGAGGAGATTCGCAGTGCTTGTAGCATTTTGAATGATTTAGTTAAAACAAGAACTACTTAGCTTCCAAAAATATGTGATGTCTATGCAACTTAAATGAATCCATAAACCATAGTCAGTTACAAGTTACAAAATAAATGACTGACTGAGTCACCTCACTGATGGCTAGAGAAATGATATCCAGGGAGCATTGGAAATGATGTGACAGGGAAGATTTTTTAACATCAGGTTTAATTTGCTGCTCTAGAAGAAACTGTACTTCTGTACGCATGAGAGAGCAAGCAATGCTGACTCACAAAAATGTGCAACAAACACTGGCAGCTGGTGACTTTTGGAGCTGATAGAGCTACAGATTTTTTACCCCATGCCGCCAGCTACAACAAAGTTCTCTGCCTGCACACCCATACACATGTACCAAATAGCAAGGGGAAATAAATTCAAGTGCCATTGAGAGCCATGCGTCATCATTATTGACTTAAATAAACTCAAGGCCAGCGACCACACACACACACACAAACACCAAGAAAGTAAGCCAGAGGCAAATTACTATGAGTTGTATCCAATGCTGTCTGTGCGTGCACCCTCAAAATTTGCACCGAAGTGTAGGAAGACTCCCTAGATTTTGCAGGTGGCCCATATTTCTACTTCTGTGTCAAAACTCGCATTTGAGAGGGGAGTATTTTTTAAATAAAAAACAATAAATGCAAACCATGCAAAAATAAAAACTGCTTTCCATTCTCTAAACACAAATCACAGGCAGCTAGCTATACTGGGAGCCACGTGGGGCTATTTTGTAAGACTCCAGGAAACTGCATTCCCTGAGGTTGGCCTAGAAATTTACTGCTTGATGAAACTGGGGACCCTGTACCAATCCTCTGGATGCTATCTATTTGACATTGCCTTTGTTATTATGATGATTCACATCATATCCCACTGTGCCTATGGAAAGCTCTAAATAGTTTACATAGGGTTTCCAGGCATTCTTCTATATAGGCACTGGTCAGGCCCCATTGTCTTTATAAATGCGGCATCATACGCCCTCTGGCTCAGAATACAGTGGGTGAGTGTGGGCTAAGGGTGAGGGGAGCAAGTGTCTGTCTATACACTGCCATTTACTTTGGTGCTATGTAAACAGAGCAGTAGCAATGATGAGGGGTGCATTACTTAAGTTTGTTCTTGGGTATGATGATACCCCCTCCAGGCAAGAACCCCCTGTACACATGCACGTTTGCTTTGTTGCCATCTATTTATGGTTTAAACATTGAGACTTCTGGAACTAGAAGACCGTTTTGTACACAACCACATTAGTATCATCACTTTGATAACAGAATTGTAACGGTAAGGTTGGGTATTCATGTAAAAGCTAAATAAAGTAATATATGATCTAATATGAAGTCACCAATTGCCATTTACAGAAGAGTAGCCATGCTAGTCCACTGCAACAAAATGAGCAAAGTCTTGATGCACCTTTAAGACAAACAAATTTATTATGGAATAAGTTAGCACAATAAATGCGCCAATCAAGCAGTCACTAATTTTAACCTTCAGTCCTTTGTCAAATTGTCTCTTAGTACGCATGTACACAACTGTACCATAAACCATGTTTGTCCGTTTTTGCTTGTACATTTGGTCTCTTACTGAGATGTGTCTAGCAAGCAGCAAGTCACGATTAGGATCGCCTGATGTTTCACCAGCTTCCATTTGTCAATTGCAGGTCCAACTGATCTCAGTATGAAAAGACAGTTAGCAACCACTTCTGGATCTTCCAGCAGTAGCAGCTCCAGACCTCAGCTGAGTCCAACTGAAATTAATGCAGTACGGCAACTGGTTGCAGGATACCGAGAATCAGCTGCATTTTTATTGCGTTCTGCAGATGAACTGGAAAACCTTATTTTGCAGCAGAACTGAGACATCAGCATCCTGCTGACCTAGTTTTATCACAGAATTTCCACTAATGACATTTTGATCTCCCAGAGCAGATCTTTCAATTACTGCACAGTCTTGTTGACGAGTTGATTACCATAATGCCACATTGTTCTTGATGTTCTTGGTGTGTTAGGGTTCTTCAAGTGAACTTGGACCTCTGATATCTCTGAGGTATTTTTAATATATCCAGCCTATTGCTTTATGTTTGTTTGTTTTTGTGTATCAGCATCAACAGCAAAAAGTGGCTAGAAATGCTAAACTCGTTCTAACACGGATGGAAGTAGAAGATGCTGGGGGTTCAAAATTGGTCCAAAATCCAAGTGCAATATTAGTGGAATGTGCTATTGACTCAGTGGACTCAAAGCTGCATTATATGGCAAAATGTTGCCAAAAGCCCTGTTGTTAACAGGATGCAATTGCAATGAAAAGGATCTTGTATTTTAAAGAAAATGTAATTTTTATAGAAAAAAACAAGACAAAAATGTTGGTTCTCATTCTAAATTGATCATTTTTACTTTGGTAAATTTTTCACTGATTTTTCAAATAATGTTTTGAGGAGTTATTGTTAAGTCCTCTTCTCTGAAATCTCTGCCCCCCTCTCCAATCCACATCTGTTCCACAGCGAGTACCTTTTTGTGCTGGGCAGCCCATTCCCTGGTGGATCCCAATATACGTAAATATCTCTGGAGTGACTTCCAAAGGAAGTAGACATTTCCTGAACTTAAACCATTTTTGCCTCCATTTCATAATGAGTTGCAGCTTTATTAGCAATTAATAAAGATGTGAGGGTTGTTTTTAAAAAGACATATCATTTAAAAAAAATTCTTTTTTAAAAGTGGTTTCCTACAAGCTAGCTCACTTAACTCCAGGATTGCTGCTGCTGCTGTCTTGTACAAGTCCTTCTAGTAGTGAATGGATGTAGATGATTGAATGTGAAGAGGTTGCAAGTGACAATCGGAAAATTTGCACTCTTGTGTGTATTTATTTCTTTATTTCTTTTTAAATGAATACATAACTGAAAAGGGCCATTGACACTTCTGATGTGATTTTATAATGTTAACACTGAACTAAAAACTGTACAAAAATTGTAAAGGGTGCAGCTGCCACTTAAGCAAAGTCCCCTTCTCCTGATTTCCCCAACCCCTAATTTCTTACTTTATGATGTCAAATACACATCAATTGTGTTTTTGCTGTGCGCTAAGGAAAGCTTATTTTTTATGTATTTAGAGAGAAGTATTTTAGTTCTTGCTTACTGTAATATCTGTTCTGATGTTTAGTTTTTGTTAAATAACAAGTTCTTTGTGCATTCCTGAATTTGCCTTATTTTGTGTACAATTTTTATGTAATTTGGTTTTTGACAATGAGTTTAAGGCATCAGTGATATTTTCTATCTACTTGTTACATATAGTTTTTCAAGTAATGACTGTGATTGTGACAAAGTAATGTGCACTTTTTCTTGTAACTGTGGACATTGCTATGCTTTTTTCCCTTTAGTGTTTCTAGAATTACTGTTGCTTACAGTTATGTTTTAAAAAAACAACTTTTGTGATACTGTTGGTGAATATCAATGTGAAAAAGCCTATTGAAATGAGTGTTTTGGAGATATCTAAATACACAAATCTTTCTTTTAAGTTGTGGACTTTGAGTTCACAAATTTAAATGAAATTTTTTAAAAAAGAGGGCTGGGAAAAATTCCTCTGTTTTTGTTTGGGTAAATAAACAAACATCTGTGTTTCAATACAGGCCTGTGCAACAATGTTTTAGCATACTGAAAGGTTAATATTTTCTGAACACTGTTGTCTTCTAAAACAGGAAGCTGCAGTTTAAAATCCAATTTAGACGAGAAGTTGGAGAAAATCGCTAAAGAAATATGTGTCTGAGTGGATAAAGTGGTTAGATGAGTACTATTTAGTGGCATGTTTGGCATAAATCTTGCAGCCAACCTTGCCCACATTTTAGCTGAGGTCAAGACCACTCAATCTGGCTATTTTGAGTTCCCCTTCTATATGCCCAGAGTGTGGTGTAAGGAGCTTTGCTGCAATATGCATTTATAACTCACTCCCAGCATCCTGGTCCCTGCTGGCTGTTCCTTTACCACGTTAGGGATGCAGCAATATTTTGGCCACTCGCGGTAAGCTGAAACTTTCCTGAGCTTTGTCTACAAATATAGGTAAAGGTAAAGGACCCCTGACAGTTAAGTCCAGTCGTAGACAACTCTGGGGTTGTGGCGCTCATCTCGCTTTACTGGTCGAAGGAGCCGACGTTTGTCCGCAGACAGTTTTTCCAGGTCATGTGGCCAGCATGACAAAGCCGCTTCTGACGAACCAGAGCAGCGCACGGAAACGCCATTTACCTTCCCGCCAGAGCTGTACCTATTTATCTACTTGCACTTGAGGTGCTTTCGAACTGCTAGGTTGGCAGGAGCTGGGACCGAGCAACGGGAGCTCACCCCGTCGCGGGGATTTGAACTGCCGACCTTCTGATCGACAAGTCCTAGGCTCTGTGGTTTAGACCACGGCGACACCTGTATCCCAGTCTACAAACATACAGCAGCAAAATTATCTCCTGCGACAGTGACCACTTGCAAACACAAGACCCTGAGAAAGAGCGGATTGGTGAGTACATTTGGTGAGCAGAGGAAGGCCTCTGCCAATCGTGAGCAGAACAATTATCATAAATCAGAAAGGTAAACTAACTTATCAAAAAGCACACTGCCACTGGTAGCCGCATCACAAATGATAAATCCACATTCTTTGGCCTCCTTATGTAAAATATATTGTCCCCTATTCTACATTTGTAGCAGTCAAGTTACATTCTCTAACTCAGCCATATAACCCAGAATAGAAAATCAGTAGGAAGCAATTCTATGCTTTGGGATGAGCCAACCCCTGCAGAAGTACGGTAGCTACACACACCAGAGACGTATAAGCATAAGGCTCAATGAGAACCTCTTCTGTCTCAAGCTTGCCTTCTGCCATGTGTGCACTAACCATTGTTTGCAACAAGAAGCCCACTTTCTTCTCCAGGTGACTGGCCTGCAAAGTGCTTATGCCTCTAAGTTACCAGTGTATAAAAAAGAGTGCTATGGAGGGAGGACAAGTGCTGTTGTGCTCAGGTTCTATTTGCCAGCTTCCCATAGGTATCTGACTAGACACAGAGAGAAAAGGATGCTGGGCAAGATGAGCCTTTGGCTTCCACCACTAGGGCTCTTCTAACAAGAGGCAAAGGGCAGCACTGAGGCTAATGCAGATCTTCCCCTGTGTGTACAGCTTACCCCTTGCATTATTGTTGACATCATATTATTTTCTCTTTACAGTATCATAAGATAATAAAGGTATGTGTCTCAGCTGGGAAATAGTGTGTTTTTATAATTCAGAATACAATGGTTTGACATAAAATGGTGCCATGCCCTTCAATGAAGAATAGCAAATCTAATCAAATTTTGTCTCTACCCATTTCTGTGGTAGTGTCATCAACTGCTCCTGTGTGTGCCTTTAATAGCTATGTGACAAGAATAAATTCGGCAGCTGATTTTTTTCTCCAATCTGCAGATGCAATGGAGGGGGAGGAGCTTGATTTGATGAATGTCCCTATGTGATATTAAACTACTTAGAATGTTCTACCCCAGTTTCAGTTTTTAAAAATGAATACCTTGCCTCGACATGCAACTATAAAACGTCTATCTTTTTTATCTGCAGTAGCAATCTTACAATGAAGAGCAAGGTCGTGCAACCCACAGTACACAATGTTTGATGTTATAGAGTACAGCTTCTGTTTATTTTCCTCTCTCGTGCTTGCTGTACAATGGACATGTTCTGTATCGTCATGTGACCCATTATGCCATCTACTTTGTGAGTGCTATCTTGCACTTTCATAGAAGTCTTTGTGCTTGGTACAGACTTTGGTAATGTGTGTGCCCTGTGCCCCTCAAACCACTGGCTGCAGAAACAAAATGCAATAACGATGTACTGGTCTTTCCAAAGCAGCACAGCATGTTAGCCAAGGAAAGTATTTTATAAGTTGTGCATGGTGAAATGCTCTTGCACACATACTATTGTGCCTGAAATCATAACTTTCTGTGCAGGTCCAGTATTGTGCCAGCCCCTCAAATTTTAACACACTAATAAGAGTATTTGCTCTTGATAATGTAGTTCTCTATATCCAGCTTTTCCTGTCATCCAAGTTGTACTGTCCCTGTAACTGCCTCAGTAATTTCAGTTAAGATGTTCTTATGCCCTGACTCTGGATATTTTTGTGTTTTTTGAGGCAGACACGTTAGGTGCTACTTACACAATGTCTGATGAAGCAGCATCTCCAGAATGTGTCCAGGTCTCAGTTGCTGTCTTCTGCTTTTTGAAATAGTTGCTGATATCCATACCTAAACAAACAGAAATGGTTCTGCTCCTCTGCTTTCTCTCTAGCAATTCTATATAAAAAACTCTCATGCCTTTCTTTCAGCCTTCAATGAATCAAAACAGGAGGACTAAATTTCTGTTTCCCAAGAAGCAGATCAGCAATTTCACATCTGAGACTTCCGGGTTGGCGCCTCCGGCAATGGCGGAGCTCCTCCAATCGGGAGGGACTTGCTCCGTGAAAAGCAGGGTCTAACCGCCACGGCGAAGGCGGAGACCCATAGAAATCACAGGCGGGAGAAGCCTGTGAACTTGGGATTCGGCTGGCACCTTTTGCGCCTCCCCTACTCGCGGGGAAACCCTGTTTTGGGGATCCGGAGCGACGTGGGGTGGGTGGCGCGGTGCTTTGAATCAACTGCTTCTTTCACGGAGTGAAGCCACATTGCTGCTGCCGGAGAGGGTTGACTTTTTCCTGTGGACAATTGGACCTTAAACAACTACCCGTGAGTAGATTGGAAAATTTGGATCTTCAAATATTTTAATTTGGCAATGAAGCGGGAAGGCTCTAAACAGGAAGTCTGCCTTCCGCTTTTGTAAACAGACTGAAGCAAAGACGTTACAAACTAAAGTCTCTGAAAGTTTTTGATAAACGATTAAAATTCCATTGGTTAAAAATACAAAACCCCCTTGGAAGCAGGAGAAGAGGGGGGAAGTCGTGAACCTAGCGAGAACCTGCAGGAGAGAGTGAAAAGCAAACTACCACTGCTCTGAACCTGGGAACGGTCTGCCTGATGACGTTTGGGGAAGGTTCATTGACAGAACGGATTGGACAGTTACTTAAAATTGGAAAGATACTGTTTCCATTGATCTCTTCTGAGTTTATCAAAGGGAGGAAAAAATAACTGAAAATCGAAACTGTTTCTGTGACTGAAAGAACTGATACAATTTGAAACTGCTTCCCTCTAGAGGGAGCATGTGAAACTGTTACAGGAGTGTAACAGGGTAAACTCCAGCTGCAAGATAAAGTTCCTGAGAATCAGAGATTGACCTTGGACTATTCAAAATGCTGATAGGAGAAGGTATTGTGACTGTATTATACAAGATAAACCATTCACTTGAACAGCTGCATAAAAAGGCAGATGACATGATTTCCAAAATTGACAGTCGGGAACAGAAAGTGACCAATTTGAATCAAAAAGCAAGCAACAATACAGAAATAATTCAGGACTGGGAACAGGAATATACCTTGGTAGGACAAATGGTGGAGGAAAAGGAGAAAGATGCCGTTGCGAAACCTAAGGTAGTTCAAGCAGGATCCTCAGTTCTACAGGAGCAAATTGAGGATTATAAATTGAGGCCTTGCATGATTGATTCCAGCAAAAGCCAGATTTTGAGGATTGGACCCTGGCTTGGACTGAAGAATGAAAGTTGGAAAGATCTCTTTATTCAGGGACCAACTGACTTTTGGGACATGGGTTTGGGCCTGGAGGAGCTTGAAGCTTTGGGGGGCCTATGGATTTGGAGGAATCCTGAAATATGTCCTGAAATACCCTATGGACCTTAGTTTCAATTATGGAAACTTGGCTGAGCTGTTCAGAAGGAAGAAAAGTTTTGTTTGGTTGGAGTTTTCCCGAGATTTGCTCCTGAGTATTAAAGAATATGAAGAAGATCCGCAGAAGGGACTTGGAAAAGAATTAAGAGCCTCGGATATAAGATCTCCAGGTTGATGGACTATATGGATCTGACGGAAAGGACTGGCAGAGTCCGAAACCAGGGAGAAGGGAGGGTGGAAGAAGATTGGGAAGTTAAAGTTCATATTTAGAAATTTTGTGAAATTGATGACTGTTAGAAAAACCGTGGAATGATATTATATGGATATATGGATTTAGTAGAAATGTTAGAAGAAGTTAAGTATAGATAAGTAATTTAGTCTTAAAGGGAAATAAGGTTAAAAAATATGTTATTTACAAGATGATAAAAAACAGAGAAAGATAGAAAGGATTTGCTGAAACAGTTAGAAGAACTGGAATACAAAAAGGGAGGTGTGAGGAAGTCGAGGAAATAAGGAAATGAAGGATAGAATATGGAAAAGGAGAGATGTATTTTAAATTGTTTTTGTTTTAATTTATGTGTTTAATCTAATGGGTTTGGGTTGGGTTTTATAATATTTGCATACCGTATCGTGGTGTTTTTTCACTTTTTTGTTTTTTTCCTCTTTCTTTCTTGTCTTTATTTTTCATTTTTCTTCTTCTGTAACCTTTAAAAGTAATAAATATTTTTTTTAAAAAAAAGCAATTTCACATCTGAGTTCTTGCTTCTGTTCCTCATACTGCCTTCCTGAGAAAGTTAGTCCAGGCACAGGAATCTACTGTGCAGTGAAGACAAATGCAAAGACAGATATTCTGGCTCTCTGCAATTGTGTCTGTGCGTGTGTAATGTCTGACTGGCTGGAACAATCTTTGTTCTATTATACTTTCATTGGATACTTCTAGATGTTTATTTAAAGTTATGTTCTGTGCATTTCCAAAGGTCAGTCATATGCCAATTATACTGCAAGAAATCTCTGGCCAGTTATTCCACTGTCTACTGAAGTCAAGTAAAGCGCCATTTTGTGAAGTTCTACATGATTAGTTCTGTGTAACCAATGTCTTTTCAGCAGCTCCTGGCATATGTGGTGTACTGTAGCTTTCTTAACTGGTGACAGCCTGGGGTCCTGTACCCTAGGTGACCAATTAAGTCCCACCCAGAGGCATTTAATGAGGTGGAGAGACTTGTTAGTGGCAAGAGAAGGTAAAAACTGAAGAGGCATGTGAAGGAAAAGTTTTGGGAGAAACAGACTGGTTTCTTCTGCCTTTGCCAAGGGGAAAAATGAATGGAAGGAAGATTTTTAAAAATTCTACAAAGACCAATGCTCTCCACATGATTAAAGGGCAGTGGTGCTGCAATGCTTGTCCTGCTCTCAATATTGTGTAGCTCCACCTAGCTCCACCTTCGGCACTAATGAATTAAGCATGGACGTCTGCAGGGAAGGAATCCTAGAAATCTATGTGTATAGGCTCCCCATAGCCCCCACATACAGACATCCATGTCTAATATTTGGGCATCACTGGAGGGGCCAATCAATGTGACCCTAAAAGGTGCGGTCAGTGGCATAATCCCACTCCCGCTTGATCATGCAGAACCCCTTCAAATGCATAAAGGGTCTTAAGGGCTGGGTCAGATGTTGTTTACTTCATGATGAAGAATCTCTAACTCTTGGTTCCTCCAGCCAATTTTGGGTAGGTGGAGCTTCCCTTCCCCATGTCCCGGTCAGAGACCTAGTGGAAGCAAATAAATCACCCCACCAGATGCTTTCTTTTTTATCTTTCTGGTGGTGGAAGCTGCTCATCCCCCTTTCAGTTGCAGACTTTGAGAAGGATGAGCAAGTTCTGCTATGTGTATGGCTGAAAGCCACCTGGCATAAATAAGAAGGCGTGCATGCCTCTCTTAATTCTGTCATGAGACTCCAGGAAACCCACTTTCTGCACAGTGTTAATAAACTGATTATGTGATGCCTACTCTGGAATCTGCTGCCAGTATGACATTTCCCCTTGGCAGATGTGGACAGTCACTCGAAAACATTTCATTGAGTGACAGGTGTGTGGGTAGGCCTGAATTGTCTCAAGTACCATGACACTGAGTTTTAACAGTGACAGAAGTTATGTGACTATCTGAATGTTCTTTCTTAATCTTTCAACACTGCTTCTCATATCCAGGATTCTCATAGACATGGAGGACAAGGCTGTCAATTGCTGCCAGTGATGATGGCTATGCACGCCCTCAATTGTCAGAGGTGGTATGTCTCTGAATGCCAGTTGCCAAGGAATACAAGTAAGGAAAGTACTATTACATTCATGTTATCTGGCTGGCATCTGGCTGGCCACTGTGTGAACAGGATGCTGGACTAGATAGGGTAGTTAGTCCACACACCCCTGCACTCAGCTCTCACCTGTGGCTCCTAGAAGTTGTCAGCATGCATCAGTGGCCACACTCAGGAAATGGCTTTGACTGGTGGACTAAAACCAGGTGAGGGTGGCCGAAGGGTCTCAAGCCTTCAGTGTGTTTGGGACTCCCCCTACGTGCAAAGACAGGCTCTGGCAGATTGAGCAGATGAGGCAAACAGTGGGTCCAAGGCTCAAGAAGCACAAGCTGTAGAGGGAAATGAGGGGCAGATGGGGCTCATCAACCTGGGAAGGAGAAGGAATATTGATCCTAAACCTCCACTGCCTTGCAGCTAAATTCATTTGTGAAAAAGGCTTCAGGAATAAATCTTGAGGGGGAAATACATACCTGCTGCCTTGTGGGACAACTTTGGGAGAAGATATGACTAAGGAGCAAACTTTACACAAAGCCAAAGTGGAGCCCCTAAGATGGTTAGATGGCATCTTGTACGCCTCCTTCCAGCAACTCCTGCAGCCAAGGTGGTGCCAAATATATTGCTCTGCTCTCTTTTGGATCACATCAGTGAAGCTGGGGTAGGTGGGGGAGGTTTTCTGGTCTGGGTAGCCCAGGATTTTCATACATGCTGCCCAGGCTTGTGCCCCAGAGAGATCACTTCAGTGCTACTAATGCAGCAAAAACAATGTGGGAGGCGGCAGTTATAAGTTGCTGGCCTCTGCAGCCACAGCAGGTGCTGTGATTCTCCAGTGGTTTGACTTCATCCCCGGAGGCGCACTCCAGTTTCTTGAGATAGACACATGCCAACAAAAGAACCTTTCCCAAGCAGTGAAAGGTTTTAGAGGTGTAGCATTTACTCAGGTTTCCTTTGAATGGAAGAGTCTCAGAAGACTTCCAGGGGACTGGAATATTTGAACATATTTACAGTGTATAAGTTGAATATAAGTAGAGACAGACAGACTATTGAAACACTCAAAGCAAAGCAAATCCCATACAAAAGAATAGGATTAGCTTAATGAAAATGACTCACACAACGCAACATAAACAATGATTATATGCGTAACTGAATTACTGGGGTTTCTGAGTATTATTTTATCTAAAGATGGCAGTTCTGGTAAACAGAATGAGCCAAACTAGTCCACCAAAAATTGGCTTGCTAGGGGTAATTTATGAAAAAGAAAACTACTGAAAGAACCGTAAGTGCAAATAAATCTAGAGCAAAGGCAAATGCAGAAGTAGAGATTTGAAGCAAGATTCTCTCCCATTCCTCCTTCTCCTGTAAATGTGGGGTGACAGGTTCTCAAAGAACCCAAATTTGCAGATAAATATACCAAGTTTTCTCATGTCATTTGTATATCACAAAAATAGCACAATAAAATATTCTTGTTTATAAAACCCAATAAAATAAAATAGTAATATAAAAGACCCAACTTTGCACATCTAAAGGAAATCTATCTTACAAAAGCTGACCTAAACTGTATACTACTTGGCAAACAGGAAGAAAAAGAAATATTCTCAGCTGCAGAGGAAGGTGTCCTCTCTTTTTTAAAATCACAGGGTTGTGGTACCACTTTCAGTATTCATACTAATCATCTATATTAGAGTTTCAGAGCAAAAGCCAGTATTAACTTACATGACATGTGCTCTTGGCCTTGCTCTGTTGAGCTGGTTCAAAGAAACATTCAATCAGATTCCATCACATTTCAAGTTTAAAGACACAATCGGATTTTGGCTTCAAAACTTGACATCAGATAGCAAAATGTTGATTTTCAAATGACAGGTTTGGCAAGACTTCATTTAAAATTAAAATTACTTGTGACTTGACAGGCAGCTAAGAAAGATAGAGCTAAGGCCAATTTCATTTTATGCTTTGATCAACTTTCTCATAACTTTCTCCTGAGTTTCAGGAGTGTTGCTATGGAGATGACACCTTGTGACATCACAGTTGCATCATAATAAGCAAGATGGTGCTGAGCACCTAGCTGGTTTTAGCACAATTTCATTGAAAGCAGTGAGGCCAGTGTCCAAGACCTGGAGAAGAGTGGTGATTTGGGGCACCTGAGGCCAGAGAGATGCTAACCAAGAGGCTGTGCATAGAACAGATACTGAAATAAGACTAACAATCTTTGATCCATGGAAATGACAAGACAGCATGAATGAACTGAGCAGAACTTGAATCAAAATCACATGGTAAGATTCTTGTTCTTCCTTCCTCTTTGTCTTTGATGCCAAATGCACGCAACAGTGTGGCTTGCTTTAGCCAAACAAGAATCAAAGAACTGTAGAATTGCAAGGGACCCCAAGGTCAACCTCCTGCAATTTAGGAATCACAGCTAAAGTATTCCTCCAACCTCTATTTAAAATTCTCCAATGAAGGTGAGTCCACCATCTTCTGAGGTATTCCGTTCCACTGCCAAACAGCTCTTCCTGTCAAAAAGTTATTTCTGGTGTTTAGTGGTAATCTCCTTTCTTGTAATTTGAATCCATTGGTTAGGGTACCACCCTCTGGAGCAGCAGAAATCAGCCCTTTAGATACCTGAATATGGCTATCATATCACCTCTTTTCCAGGCTAAATAGACCCAACTCCCTCAACCATTCCTCGTAAGGCTGTTTTCAGACTCTTGATCATCTGGGTCCCCCTCCTCTGTCCATGTTCCAGCTTGTTGATATACTCCTTAAACTGCTGTGCCCAGAACTGGACACAGTATTCCAGGTGGGGTCTGACCAAGGCAGAATAGAGCAGTACCATTACTTCCCTTGATTTGAGCACTATGCTTCTGTTGACTCACATTAAGCTTGTGATCTACTGAGACCCTTAGATCCTTTTTATATGTGCTGCTGTCAAGCCAGATGTCCCCTGTGCTATGTGACCTGTTGCAAACATGACCTGTACATATATATATATGAAGTGAGCAACTTGTCTTTAGACTTCCATCACATGAACAAACATGGAAGATTGTGGACATGTGGGACTAGTTCTGTGGTATTATTGCCGTTAAACAGTTCTGCCTAAATGTGTAAAAGGTGAAACTGTCCTTGAAAAACCATGATACAGACTTGAAATTGTCACTTTTTTAGAGCTTTTCAGTACATTCGCAACACATCTGGGATTTGAAGTTCAGCTCAAACTTGATCAAATTTCAGTCTGTAATGTAGGAGGAAGGGGCAAAATATTCTGCAAAGATGCCACTTCCTTTCAGGGTCTGCCTGCTGGCAATGGGTGGGGCCAGAGCCAAAAGTAGGTCAGTTCACCTCTTTTCTCTCTGACACCCTCTTGTCTTTCTCTCTTGCTTCCAGCAAGAGCAAGCTGTCAGCAGAGGAGCAGATTGCTCTTGGCAGAGGTCCTCATCTGCTCCTGATGCTAGGACTGTGTTCTACCAAAACTATAGCCCATTTTAGAAGCCCCAGAGGAACATTGCAACTGCTAACAACCAGCAGCCTCTCCATTCATTTTAACTTCTTGCAGGACTTGCTGTCAGACATGCTGATATTCTCTGATGGCTAGTTTTTACACCTGCCAGTGATGGCTTTTTTGGTTTCATTTTGTTTTTTGCTGTACATCTACAAATAAACATATAGCAGAGTGGAACTGACATTTCCTTCTGAAACATCACACATTTCAATCAACCCCGAGAATACAAACCTCCAAGAAAAGTTTCAGATTTGACCTCCTCAGTGCTGAAAGGCCAATTTTCTTTGATTGTCCAATTTCCATCCTTCCTACAGAGAGTTTCTCTCACAATTAGTAGAGCTTCCTTCCTCCTAAAATGAAATGCCCGTGCTGAAATGTATGAAGTGAAAATGACAGCCTAAGTTTGCCAAGTCGCTCAACAGAGAACGGACGCATTTCATGCCATTCCTGAAGCTGACAGTTGTACATCTCTTTTGTAGCTAGGGTGGCAGAAGCAGGGTATGCAACATTTACATAGAAAGGTGATTTTGGTCACAGTGCCAAAGATCATTTCCGCTGTGTAAATTGTGCATTGGAAGCACTGCCTCTTTACCTCACGTTTTCTTCCCTAGATATTTCAAAAGGAGCCCTTTTGCATTTTTTTCTTAGAGCTCCGCAAAACATTTGCACTGGATCATATGAACTTTGATGGTAAATATATATTGGACTACTTGCTGCTCTATGCAGAACTCAGAGACACGCCCTTTTATCTGTGGAACAGGTCACGTTTGTTGCCTGGGCAGCCCAGGGCATGCATACACATTGCCCAGGCTTGCATCCTGGGGAGGCCACTTTGGAGCTGCTAACACAGCAGTTCAGTTTAGCCCCTTGAGGCACACACCATTGTCTCTTGAGACAGACAGATGCCAACAACAAGGTCAAGTGGTGTGACTGTAAGAAGACTAAATCCTCAGTAGTGTATAATTAATGTCACAGAACTAGAAAAAGCAGGAAGCAAAAAGGATCTCATGGGTCATCATACCTAACTCCCCAACCCCTGGAACCAGGAATCATTGTCAGAGGATAACCAAGCTCATCTCCAGTGATAGGCGGCATTGTACATACACCCAGAATTGAAGTTTCCTACATCAAGGACTGAATTCATGGATTAAATGCTCTTAGACAACTCATTGCAAACGAAAACCGTTCCTAAAATATAACTCTCCAGACTTTATATTTTGCATGTTTGAATACTCCTGCTGTCTCACAAACAAAAGTCAGTTTTGTGGGGATCTTCCAGAAAAGGGCCTTTTCCATTCCAGTGCCCATCAGGTGGAATGCTCTCTGTACTGAGATTAGGCTGGCACCCCTGGTGAAGTTTTTCCACCATAAGATTAAAATGTATCTGTTTACCTAAGCTTTCTAAAATCTGCTAGCGCTGGTTCCTATTGTCTTTGGTTACTGTGTTATTATTACTAAGCTCTGTTGAAATATGCTGTGTGGGAACCTCTTTGGTATTTTCTGGAAAATTCAGAGTGGTATTTAATATTCAGAGTGCTTTTAATACGAAATAATAAATACATGCAAGAAATCAATTCCCCTCTTGGGAAATCCATAGGTCATTGGGTTTATTTATATACATTCACCATCTCTTTTCGTGATTTCGGGTTTTTAAAGTGGTCTTTCATTGAAGGAGACAGAAAGAGATTGTTCCAATTTGCATGAGCATACTTGTTTTGTAACTAAGGTCATAGATTTGAAATCTCCCAATGTCAAATACCAAAAATCTGAACCTCTACAATCTGTTGTCAGGAGCGAGCCAGCAGTAAATCACGCGGAGTAGGTAAAGTTAACTCTTTATTTGAAAAAATAGGATCTGCAAAGGAGTGCCAGACCTAATGAAGAATTGCCCGGATTCAAGATGGCCACCGATCTGTGAGGCAGGGTGAGGCAGCTGCTCTCACCATTTTATAGTTTTATTGTCCTTTTATTGTTTTATTTTATTGTTTTACTGCCCTATTTTATCATTTCATGGTTTTACTTCCTTGTTATCTCGGATGCTTTCCCACTGAGCTAGGAGGGCGACACGGCCCAGAAAGGCGCCGCTGACGCCGCTGCGGCCTCCACCGCCACGGCAAAGGAGCTCAGCAAATTGGTCTCAATTACTTGCCTACCTTGGAAGTAGTCTCGCGGAGAACCCTGCTGCAACACCCGACGGAGCTAATGAACCGAGGTGAGATTTTTACCAACTTGACCTTTACAAGATAAATAATGGTGACAACCAGGAGTGGCTGTAGAACACCAGGCTTTTATCAGAGTGATTTAAGACCTCTCTCTAAAAGAGCTACCCTAAAGGGAGCTCAAATAAAAAGCACTCGGCCCTTTAAGAATAGGGGCAAAGTCAAGCCGAGTGAGAATCAGCAGGAAACTGAAACTTCTCCCTTCTGCACTGAAGGGCCGGCTGTGCAGACAGAGGATTGTGTAGAAGAATGTCACAACAAAGGGCCAATAAAGCCAAAGTAAATCCAAACATAATTGGTACAGTAACCGAAGTACTCCCAAAACAGAGACTTAAATCCCAAGCTTCTCCTGAACCATCCCAAGTCCGAGAAGTGGAAGAACTAATGTTACAACAAATTGCAGAGATGTCTTCGGGAAATCCTAAAACATCAAGAGACTCCTGCTTCCAACTTGAGACAAATGAGGATGAGGATTTATCAGTTATCAAATGGCTTGTGCTTTTAACTGAGGATATCGAAAATATAAAATCTCATCTGGCCACCTGTACAAAAATCCTCACTATAATGATGGACACTTGCAAAACTCTCTGTAGGGAATCCAGCGGGGTGACTGTAGAATTGGAAAGTAATAACAACTTCCTTCCTACCACCTGCAAAAACAGATCACCAAGGAAGGCCAAGAGATCCTGTAGGGCTACTGCCTTGAAAAGGAGGCCCATAAGGGTAAAAAAGAGGAGAAATGTTAAAAATTTTAAGGCAGTGCGTTACAAAAAAATGGATTTTAAAAAGCTCTTTAATCTTCTCAAGAGTATCCCAATAACCGAGACCAGTGGGAACACTGAGAAACTTCTAACCAGGAAATCTTCTAAGCAAGAACGTCCTATAAACCCTTGCCCTGACGCTGCGATGGATTGCTTGGAACCCTTAACACCTACCCCAACACCTAACTCCAAGCAAGACATTTTGATCCAAGATCCATGGTCTTACATTCTATCAGTAGATGAAACCAATCCCTCTAAGAAGAGAAATTTGACAAATCTAACAAATAAAAACTGGAATCTGGTGCTGTACCGAAACAAACTCGTTTTATCAAATTATCCTAAACCCCCAGGACTCCTGTCACAAGAAGAGCGTAAAGCCCATCTATTGAACCTTTTAAAGATCTATATGCCGGGTATCCTTAATAACCCTACTGATTTGGCCCAAGTGGAATATCTATACTTCAACGGATTCCTTGCCAGAGGGGAGATCTATGAGGGGAGACTGGCAAAACTAGTGTACAAATGTAGAGAACATCTGGAGACGAGTGGTATAAGAATCTCAAGGTACTTTAAAAATGAAGCACCTCCAATTCCACTTATCCCCCATATTGTAAATTTGCCAAAAACTCAACATGAGACTGACCAACACGTTCTAATTGATATAAACTCTGCGGAGGACATCTCCAAACATCCTACTGGTCTGGTTGCCAAGGACTCTCAAAGGTTGGACTCCCCTGGGCCCAGGTATGCTGAGAATCAGGGAATCGACCTTGATAGCTTTGATAATAACTTACTCCACTCTTATAGCGTTCTCCCGCAAGAAGTTCAGAAAGAAATACTTCATAAAATTGATACCCTTTACTTCTGCCTGACAAAAGTGACGGAGGAACAGTTGAGATTACCTAAACAAAATATGCTTGATAGAGACTGTGGTTCAGATTCTGTCCCACGCTTATACCACCAAGAACTGGACCTGTGGGTTGGGAAGGCACCCACCCCTACCAGCCAACTGGTTGTTGCGGAGATGAATCCACTCTTCCATATTCTGGAGGCGGAAACCCCATCACCAGACCCATCTATCATGCACCCCATCTCTGAGGCAAATATGGCTACAACATCTGCCTGGGACAAAATGAGGGAACTTAACGAATCTGAATTAGGCTCTCCAAGTAAAGTGCCTCATATGGATCCACTTACTTGTAACTTTATTAACCCAGTCTCTTCTAACGTGTGCAAGTTGAATAAATCCATAGATACCATCGAACCGGTAACAGAACCAGCTGAACCAGACCAACAAATGAGAGACGACTCATTGCCCTTATAGGCAGTTATGGAGACTGAAGGCCCCCATAAGTTCCCTGCATAAGTTCCCTCCTCTCTCAGGGTTTTCCCAAGCAATCTGAGACTGCGTCTGTGTGCCTGTCTCTGCTCCTCCCGCTTCATGCCTCTCTGGGTCCTTGGAGACGAGGGAGGAGAGGAGCTTGTTGCAGCAGGAGGGGGAGACACCCGTGCTTCCTTGCCAGCCTAACTCCTATCTACTTCTTGGCCACCCTCATCCCACTCTCTTGCTTCTGCTTCTGGACTTCTCTCTGTCACAGATTCTCCTTTCCCACCAAACCTCTTCTGCTTCCAACACCTCCTCCTCCCAATCTTCTTCCTCTGACAACTCATCATCGTCCCACCACCAATCCCCAGGCTCTGAGCCTTCTTCCCTTGGGGGTTCCCCAGCTGGTTCCTCCCACCATTTCCTCTGCATCCAACCAGTCCATGACATCTGTTGATGGACTGCAAATTGCTTTGGGGGCATCTGGCTTTAAATTTGTGGTGCTAGACTCATAGTCTTTGCTGGATTTCAGATTCTGGGGAATACCGGTAACTATCACTACACTGAGCTAAAATAAGCCACCCAAATAGCAGTGGCTGAATATATTCAGGAGGCAGCAGTTGTGTCACATTACTACATCCAAAGATTGTGCAAACAGCAACAGTATACATAATGAATATCTGCATCAAATGTTGAAATCAAATGTGTCTTGCTGGAATGAATGGCAAGCAAAGACATTTTCTATAATTGGTGGGGTAAAAACAGTCTGGTATGTTTAAGTAGCATATGTCACAAAATTATCTTCTACTCTTATCAGCTACTTCTCCATGGTAAAGGTAAAGGACCCCTGGATGGTCAACCCCGTCAAAGGCAACTATGGGGTTGCAATGTTCATCTATCTTTTCAGGCCAAGGGAGCCGGCGTTTGTCTGCAGACAGCTTTCCAGGTCATGTGGCCAGCATGACTAAACTGCTTCTGGATCAACTGGACACGGTGACGGAAACCAGAGCGCACAGAAACACTGTTTACTTTCCCACCACAGCGGTACCTATTTATCTAATTGCACTGCTTTTGAACTGGTAGGTTGGCAGGAGCTGGGACAGAGCAACGGGAGCTCACCCCATCACAGGGATTCGAACCACAAACCTTCTGATCAGCAAGCCCAAGAAGCTCAGTGGTTCAGACCACAGTGCCACCCATGTCTCCCAAAGGTAGGGCTCATCCGGGATTTGAACCTGAGACCTCTCGTACCCTAAGCGAGAATCATACCTCTAGACCAACGAGCCATGCAACTCATCCAGCATCAGAGCTGGGCTGGGATTGAGGAGCTGTAGCCAAATACACTTTATTGTGCTCCATTTCTTCTTAGCTGGTGGGTGTCCCCCTTGAGAACAATTATCTGGCAGAGTGCAGAGCAGCCTTTAGGCTGTTATAAACATTTATGGAGACAGTAAAGAGCCAGGTATGGCACTCTAACTGTTCCAATGCTGTTGCGAATTATATCAGCATATAATTTGGGTTTGTATTTAATGAAGTTTTTCAGTGACACACATAGATTTCTGTCTCATAGTAAGCTTTGTATATTTTATAGCAGTAATTTACAAGTGGTGGTTTGAGTTCCTACTGTGGGTGATGTGGAGTGATAATGAATAGGAGTCAAAGTTTCCCTTGGTGTTGCCCACAGGAATAAATCAAGGTTTTCAGAGCAACTACATTCTCTCTGTCAGGCTTTTCCTCCTTAATAGAAAGTGCTTTGTCTCTGAATCTGTTGGGCAGGCCCCCAGACTGCCAGGAGACAAAGCACAATGAGTCTTTAGGCTAATGGCCTCAATCTTAACACAGTTCATATTTGTTTGATTATTTATGAAATTTATTACCCACTTTTCACTACCGAAGTGAGATACTATGTCACTAAAATACAATCACATTATCAATACAGTGGTACCTTGGGTTAAGTACTTAATTCGTTCCGGAGGTCCGTTCTTAACCTGAAACTGTTCTTAACCTGAAGCACCACTCTAGCTAATGGGGTCTCCAGCTGCTGCTGCGCCGCCGGAGCACGATTTCTGTTCTCATCCTGAAGCAAAGTTCTTAACCCGAGGTACTATTTCTGGGCTAGCGGAGTCTGTAACCTGAAGCGTCTGTAACCTGAAACGTATGTAACCCGAGGTACCACTGTAAAACATATCAGCATAAATAAAGTCAGAATATGCATTCAGCAATGTGGTGACCAAAGGCCTGTGTGAATAGTTAAGACTTCAGCTGTTAGCTCCAATTCTTTTGAGCTTTTGGTGACATCTGTATCTGGGAGTGGGGGGAATTGCATAATCTGTGTGCCTATCTGAAGTTTTTAATCAGGTTTTCTAGTCTGATCAAAGAAGCTACAAAGCAGCTATTTGGTAAGGATGTGTAAAATGAAATGCATGAAATCACAAATCCCTGAAGAGCTGATCAGCAGAAGTCCAGCTCATTTGCTGGAATGTAAGTGATCTTCCTCTGATTTAGGCCGAGGAATCATGCACACAGCTTTGATTTGCTTTCATGGGTGTATAACCTTAAACTGGATTTATCAGGGTTGATCTGGATGATCAGTGAATGTCTACTCCAACTATACTAACAGCCTTTGCAAAATAGTCCCAATAATCCCCAATGAGAAACGAAAGTGGGCATAGGCTGTGTGAGGCAGAGCTGCGAAGGCACTCTCCTGACACTGGTGCCACCTCAGCTTTCCTCAGATGGAGCTGAGGTGGCAGGCAGGATAGAGGCAAGGTCAAGGATGTGTGGGTGCACTGTGGTGGCTCTGCTGGTGCACCCACACAGGCACGACACTGATGCCCCACTTCCCCATCCAGGTAAGCTGCAGCCACATCAGTGTGGGGAGAGTAGCTCCACAGATCCACCCCAACTCATGGATTCCTACTACTTTCATATTTAATTAAGGAAGGTGATAGCCTTTCAGTGGAGAGAATAATTGTAATAAATAAATAGCTGTATTGCCATTTACACAATCTTTTAAAAAGTGAAATGCAAAGCAAAAGGTTCACAAGTGGGGGGGTAGTCTTATTGTTGTTATCCCTTTTTAAGGCTAGATGAGTGTTATGAATTACTTTTTTAATGTTCAAGGCTCTTTATTTACATCATTTCAGAAATAAGTGCTACAACTCATAGAATCATAGAATCATAGAGTTGGAAGAGACCACAAGGGCCATCGAGTCCAACCCCCTGCCAAGCAGGAAACACCATCAGAGCACTCCTGACATATGGTTGTCAAGCCTCTGCTTAAAGACCTCCAAAGAAGGAGACTCCACCACACTCCTTGGCAGCAAATTCCACTGTCGAACAGCTCTTACTGTCAGGAAGTTCTTCCTAATGTTTAGGTGGAATCTTCTTTCTTGTAGTTTGGATCCATTGCTCCGTGTCCGCTTCTCTGGAGCAGCAGAAAACAACCTTTCTCCCTCCTCTATGTGACATCCTTTTATATATTTGAACATGGCTATCATATCACCCCTTAACCTCCTCTTCTCCAGGCTAAACATGCCCAGCTCCCTTAGCCGTTCCTCATAAGGCATCATTTCCAGGCCTTTGACCATTTTGGTTGCCCTCCTCTGGACACGTTCCAGTTTGTCAATGTCCTTCTTGAACTGTGGTGCCCAGAACTGGACACAGTACTCCAGGTGAGGTCTGACCAGAGCAGAATACAGTGGCACTATTACTTCCCTTGATCTAGATGCTATACTCCTATTGATGCAGCCCAGAATTGCATTGGCTTTTTTAGCTGCCGCGTCACACTGTTGGCTCATGTCAAGTTTGTGGTCAGCCAAGACTCCTAGATCCTTTTCACATGTACTGCTCTCAAGCCAGGTGTCACCCATCTTGTATTTGTGCCTCTCATTTTTTTTGCCCAAGTGCAATACTTTACATTTCTCCCTGTTAAAATTCATCTTGTTTCTTTTGGCCCAGTTCTCTAATCTGTCAAGGTCGTTTTGAAGTGTGATCCTGTCCTCTGGGGTGTTAGCCACCCCTCCCAGTTTGGTGTCATCTGCAAATTTGATCAGGATGCCCTTGAGTCCATCATCCAAGTCGTTGATAAAGATGTTGAATAAGACCGGGCCCAAGACAGAACCCTGTGGCACCCCACTAGTCACTCTTCTCCAGGATGAAGAGGAACCATTGATGAGCACCCTTTGGGTTCGGTCAGTCAGCCAGTTACAAATCCACTGAGTGGTAGCATAGTCAAGACCGCATTTTACCAGCTTCTTTACAAGAATATCATGGGGCACCTTGTCAAATGCCTTGCTGAAATCAAGGTAGGCTACATCCACTGCGTTCCCTTCATCTACCAGGCTTGTAATTCTGTCAAAAAACGAGATCAGGTTAGTCTGACATGACTTATTTTTCAGAAATCCATGCTGACTATTGGTGATCACAGCATTCCTTTCTAGGTGCTCACAGACTGTTTGCTTAATGATCTGCTCCAGAATCTTCCCTGGTATTGATGTCAGACTGACTGGGCGGTAATTATTTGGGTCCTCTCTTTTCCCCTTTTTGAAAATAGGGACAACATTTGCCCTCCTCCAGTCTGCCGGGACTTCGCCTGTTCTCCAGGAATTCTCAAAGATGACTGCCAGTGGTTCTGAAATCACATCTGCCAGTTCTTTTAATACTCTTGGATGCAGTTCATCTGGCCCTGGAGACTTGAATACATCTAGACTAGCCAAGTATTCTTGTACTATCTCCTTAGTTATTCTGGGCTGTGTTTCCTCTGCTGAATCATTTGCTCCAAATTCTTCAGGTCGGGCATTGTTTTCTTTATCGGAGAAGACTGAGGCAAAGAAGGCATTGAGGAGTTCAGCCCTTTCTGTGTCCCCTGTTTGCATTTCACCATCTTCTCCTCTGAGTGACCCCACTGTTTCTTTGTTCTTCCTTTTGCTACGAACATACCCATAAAAGCCTTTTTTGTTGCTTTTAACCTCTCTAGCAAGCCTGAGTTCATTCTGTGCTTTAGCTTTTCTGACTTTGTGTCTACACGTGCTGGCTATTTGTTTGAATTCCTCTTTGGTGGTTTCCCCCCTTTTCCATTTTTTGTACACATCCTTTTTTAATCTTAACTCAGTTAAAAGTTCTTTAGATAGCCACCCTGGCTTCTTTAGGCACCTTCCATGTTTCCGTCTCATTGGTATTGCCTGAAGTTGTGCTTTTACTATCTCCCTCTTAACAAACTCCCAGCCATCATGAACTCCCTTTCCTTTTAGTATTACTGTCCATGGGATCTCACCAAGCACTTCCCTAAGTTTTATGAAGTCGGCTTTCTTAAAGTCGAGAAATTGAGTCCTAGTATGCTTGGCTGCTCCTTTCCGCTGTATAGTAAACTTCAGAAGAGCATGATCACTCGCGCCTAATGATCCTTCCACTTCTACCCCACTAACCAGGTCATCAACATTGGTTAGGACCAGATCTAAAATGGCTGTTCCTCTTGTAGCTTCTCCCACTTTCTGGACAATGAAGTTGTCTGCAAGGCCAGTGAGGAATCTGTTTGACCTTATGCTCTTGGCTGAGTTTGACATCCAACAAATATCCGGGTAATTGAAGTCCCCCATTACTACTATCTCCCTTCCTTTTGCATGCTTGGCCATCTGTTCCAGGAAGGCATCATCTATGTCCTCCGTTTGGCTTGGGGATCTATAGTAAACTCCCACAATGAGGTCACTGTTATTCTTCTCTCCCTTAATTTTGACCCAAATGCTCTCACTTTGGCTTTGAGGTTCTAAATCTTGGATCTCTTCACAGGTATACACATCCCTGACATATAACGCCACTCCTCCTCCTTTCTTGTCTGGTCTGTTTCTCTGAAATAGATTGTATCCCTCCATTATTACATTCCAATTGTGGGACTTATCCCACCAGGTTTCAGTGATTCCTATTATGTCATATTTAGTTTGCTGTACCAAGAGCTCAAGCTCATCTTGTTTATTTCCCATACTTTGCGCATTAGTGTACAGACATTGAAGTCCATTAATCATTCCCCCGTGTCTCTTATTTAAGGATTTTTTCCTCCCACCACTAGGTCTGCGTGCTGTTTGCTCCATTCGGTCTATGACATTTGGATGATCATCTTCATCAATTGATAGACTCCTACCTTCAGGAGCACTGTCTCCCTCCCCCACATTAGTCAGTTTAAAGCCCTCCTGATGAGGTTTCTGAGATTTTTTGCAAAAACATTCCTCCCAACCGTTGTGAGGTGCAGCCCATCGCTTGCCAGAAGTCCATCTTCAAGAAACTGCAGTCCGTGATCTAAGAATCCAAACCGTTCCTGTTTACACCATTTGCGAAGCCAGTTGTTCACTTCCACTATTTTTCCCTCTCTCCCTGGGCCACGTCGTTCAACTGGGAGGACAGATGAGATGACAATTTGTGCATTTAATTGCTTCAATTTCCTGCCCAGAGCCTCGTAATCTCTTTTGATCTTCTGGGGGCTATTGCTTGCAGTGTCATTGGTTCCCACATGAACCAAGAGGAAGGGGTATTTGTCAGTGGGTTTTATGATTCCTTGCAGTCGTTCAGTTACATCTTGGATCTTAGCCCCGGGGAGACAGCACACTTCCCGAGACATCTTGTCAGGCCCACAGATCACTGCTTCTGTTCCCCTCAGTAGGGAATCCCCTATCACCACTACACGCCTCCTCTTAGGTCTGGTTGGGGTTCTTCTGTGAGCTGTCCGTTCCAAGGTCGCCTGCACATTCCCTGAGGACTGCCTTTGCTGCTCGTCTTCATATACCTGATCGACTGTAATGAGGGAGAGATCCTCAAATGGAGTCTGCTCTTCGTCTTCCATGCTAGGGGAAAGGACCTCAAAGCGATTGCGTATTTCTAAACAATCAGAGCGAACCCTGGGCCTCCTACTTCTTTGAGTCACGTTTCTCCATATATCTGGCTCCTGTGTTGGTGAACTAGCCTCCTCAGGGGAGTCCCCTGTCACCTCCTCGGTGGAGACGGTGTGCTCTGTTGCTTCCAAGAAGAGCTCCAGCTCTCTAATTCTTTGGAGCGTAGCTACACGTTCCTCCAGTTGCTGGACTTTGTCTTTTAAGAGGGCAATCAACATACAATTTGAAATTGAAGGTAAGAGATTATTCCAGAACATCAGTTCCATTACAGATCACTGCCATTCCAGAGTTCAGAGGGAAAACGTCCGTCATAATTATGTTATCCAGATCATTATTGCTCTAATAACTACAGAACAGCAGGCCTCCCAGGTTGTTAGCTGAACATTTTACCAAGTAATACTGGGGCAAGAGTAAACATTTGCTTGAGATCTTTGTGGGGGCATGTAGTGCAGCCTCTGCCATTTATCCAGATGGTTAATGGAGCAACCAAAATTGGTTTAGGTCTACCCAGAGGTCTATCGAAAGAGAGGGGGCAGTCTGGCAGTGAAGAAGGGGCAGAGAGAGGTGCACAGGTTGCCTTCATGAGTCTCCTTTTCTTGCTCCTTCCGCCTTCCACCTGATGGATGGGGCAAGCATACATTATGCTTTTGGTATACCAGCTGCGTGGCAAGTCCCCCTCCCCCCTTGGGAAATAAAGACACAGGACACGGTATTTTAAGGTTAATGGGCGTAAAAGGCCACAACTTTATTGTTTGCAGGAATTGAGCGGTATTGGCTTAGGCATTGGTCCTATCAACTAACCGGCTTCAGCCTGATTGCATGAAGGCCGGGAAGGGTTAACCACGAGTACAACTCAATGCCACAATTTACCTCATAATGCAGATGAGCAGCTGGGGCTAAGAGACTATGTCTTAAAATGTGAGCATTTGAATAACTATGAAGCAGTAAGAAACAATATCTGGTCTGCAAATGTTTTTTTTTGGGGGGGCGGATAAATTGATCTTAGTAGAACAAAAATTAAGAAAATGGCTGAGAGCCTTAAGTCTAGCTGCTGCCAGACTTAGAGATGGTGTAAACTGGTGTCGTTCCACCCCAGTTAATGGTGTTTGGCTGGCTCAAACTAGCTGAACATCTGTCTTCATCACACTGAAATGGCAAAGTCTACAATTACCATGGGATTTCAAAAACATTCCCCTCTCACACCTGTTGAAAAATAAGGAAACCCTTCACTGCATATCTTATCTTTTGAAACTTTTGACATGACAGCCAGTGAACTCACAAAGCTGTCAGCTAAACCCACAAATGGTTTAATGGTAGGTACATAACAGTCCGTTAACTGAGGCTTGTCTGGGATGCTGGCAGGTGTTTACATGAAATTTTGGCCTTCTTGTCATAACATACAGGACAGCCGGCACCTGGCAACCTCCTCCTGAACATATTATTTAATTGCTCTGAGCCAGCAGCTGCTAACCTTGCTAAGTAAACAACAGCTTCTGCACCTGCTTGAACAAACCCTGACCTCACTCTCTACCAAACAGGTGACAGCCAGGTAACTCTGCTTCCATGCCCTAGCACACAATGGCCTCAGGGATTAGTAGGAGTCTATCAGCATTGATTTGTCCTTTCTCTGCTATGATTTCCCCTGCCTCTCTCTTGAGAGAAGCCTATTCAGGCAAGAGAAGTTAAAACATCACTAATTAGAATTCTGCATTATGGCCAATTCCACCTGCTATCTCTCTCTCTCTCTCTCTCTCTCTCTCTCTCTCTCTCTCTCTCTCACACACACACACACACACACACAAAGGCTGAAATGGTAATAAGGACGGAAACAATATTTAGCTGCAAATCTTCATGAGGATCCTTGCTTATTTTTAGTTATCACTATTATCATTTATATCCTCCTGTTTCTTCAAGGAGCTCAAAGTGGCATACGTTGTCCGTCCCCCCTTTTAATCCCCACGACAACCTTGTGAGGTAGACTGGGCTAAGAGGCAGTGACTGGTCACCCAGGGAGGTTAATGGCTGAATGGAGATTGAAACCCTGGTCTCTCAGCTCCTAGTCTGGGCCACTACACCACACAGGCTCACAGTGTAGAAATTAGAAATGTTGCCAGAAAGGTATTACAGTGGTACCTCGGGTTGCATACGCTTCAGGTTACATACGCTTCAGGTTACAGACTCCGCTAACCCAGAAATATTACCTCGGGTTAAGAACTTTGCTTCAGGATGAGAACAGAAATCGTGCTCCGGCGGCACGGCAGCAGCAGGAGGCCCCATTAGCTAAAGTGGTGCTTCAGGTTAAGTACAGTTTCAGGTTAAGAACAGACCTCCGGAATGAATTAAGTACTTAACCCGAGGTACCACTGTATTACATAAAAGCAAAGCAAGCGAAAGCCTTGGATTTTAGACAACATAAATTAATTTGGCACTGAAGTCAACAAAACAAGGAACACTCACTTGCATCAGATTAAGATCTGCTCCCAAAAAACCTGCTGCTTCAGCATTGCATTGAGAACCACCTTGTGAAATTTCAGAGCCACATAAAGGCATCTGAGCTTTGCTGACAATAAAACTGTGATTCCTTCAGAATATTAGAAATGTCAGATTAAGCCCACCTTGCCCAGTGCCTGAAAACTGATCCTTCAAAGGGTGCAAAAATCTGCAGTAGATGCAATAAGAAAAAGGTTATTTGTGGTTCGAGGACCCGACCCCCGCAATGTGAAATGAATACACAAGGACACGTGATATAAGGTTAATGGGCAAGGAAAGGCCACAACTTTATTGATTACAGCAGTGAAAAGGTATTGGCTTAGGCATTGGATCTCTAAAACAAGTGGGTTTATTCACCAGTAGGTGGAGCCTGTTGATGCTAATCCAACTATAGGCTCACCCCTGATGTCACCGAGGGTCGTGCCATGGCCTCCCGCCAAGCAGGCATCGGACAGAATACACGACCGCCAGATTCCTTTAACGGAATACCCAAAAATTGAAGGCATAGGCAATGGCCACACCTAGCCCTTTGACACACCACAACACATTATTCCAATGCCTAACCGCCACCCGAGCCAAAAGGCTTGCCGCCAATACCCTCACAGCTGTAACCAATCCCTGATGCTGCTGATGATGCTAGTTAACCAAATGTCATTCCCTTGGTCTGAAAGATGAACCCCATCATTCCGGTACAAGGCTTGGTCGCCAATCCGGATACGGTCATGAGAGATGACTCGGCCATACAAAAAGTGCACCCAACGGGCTATTGCACGATTCAAGAGTTTTCTGGATTTTTCAATGGCCATACAGTTCTGCACACCGTGCCACACAACTCTCTTCAGGAAGGAGGACCAGAACACCGTTGTTCCGGGACACAAGGCAGCAATCTCATCCAAATCTCTTTTTATGTGCCACAACAAGTCCACACTTCTTCTGCTAACAAGGTCATTTCCCCCTAATTGAAGGATAAGGATGTCAGGAGGGCCAAACGCGGCAACTCTCCCTCTCAGCAATGGCATAAGCAATGCCTCGTCTCGAAAACCAGGAAACTCGCACTCAGCAATGCCCAAACAAATCCAGCACCAGGAGTGGGGGGAAAGAAAATGTAGGTTTTTACACAGAAAAGAGGACACAGCAAGACAGCAAGGCAAACTTGGGTGCCTAGGTTTTGTAAAAGCAGTAAAGCAATGAGCGCACGCAAGCCTCCTAAATTTAAAAAGGCAAGCCAGGAAGCAGACAGCCTCCACACACACAAACACCCCCCGACTCCAAACCTCATGGCTGAGCTCTTCCCTGCGATGACTTTCCCTGTGATGACTCGCAATGAGATGACGGCGAAGAATGAGGCCGGCGCTGCAGCAAAAGGCTGCTGAGCACGCCCCCTCGGAGGCACCTGGTTGGGTGCCTGCCGAGGGGCGTGGGCGCCAGCCAGGAGAGGTGGAGGCAGGGGGCTAACACCCCCTGCTAGGGGCGGTGCTCGGGCTCCCGCCCACAACCACTCCCCTCTCTTCCAGGGAGGAGAGTCTCTGCTAGACAGATACATGCTAATCCCTACTTGCTAGCTCCTGGTTGAATGATATATAAAACAATCTTGTAACATTAAGCATTACAGAAAACGTAGGAGCTATATTATTTGAAATATTATTGCTTTACTAATTCACCGCCCTATTCCTTCTTATAGTTTGTTTAATCCTTAGCAACTCTATATGTAACAGGAGACAAGTGTTAAATATTCTGAGTAAGGCATACCTATAAAAACACAATTCAATACTCTGGTGGATATTATTTGTTCTTTATCATGGAGTATGTTAAACAAGTGGGAGAGTGATCTAGCTAGTGGCAATATATGGTTAGAAGCAAGTTAGAAAATTTGTCTTGCAATTTCACAGAAGTTTTATTCCTTGTTAAAAGAGCTTTCAGTGTTTCTACTTCATTCTCAGGGGACGTTTCTTTAGAATGTTGCTGGGTGCAGGGTTTTAAACTTGCCTTATTGTCGTGAGCAGTGCTATTTTTCTTTTTTAAAAAAGGTGCTGGAACTCAACACCTCCCTTGTTCTCTTGGCGCTCACCTGAGAGGTGCCGGGACTGAGTTCCTGTGAGTTTCCCCTGTGTATAACTGAAATAACAGTACATTCTTCTCCAACTCACTCCTGCTATCCCTTTCCTCCCCTTCTGTTGTTTCTGTAGGCTAAACCATCCTCACATAACCAGCATGCTTGAATCTTATTAATGCATGAAGGGGTTAATGCCATAGAGTAAGCTGTTCTACTAGGCTTAGCCTATGTCACTTCCCCTCAACTTGGGAGAAAATGGGC
This sequence comes from Podarcis raffonei, assembly GCF_027172205.1. Lineage (NCBI taxonomy): Eukaryota > Metazoa > Chordata > Lepidosauria > Squamata > Lacertidae > Podarcis > Podarcis raffonei. The sequence continues at coordinate 41,748,170 of NC_070608.1, forward strand.
AATCAAGCAGCTGTTCCCTCAGTCCACAGGTGTGAGGATTCCTGAGCTGCTCCCTCCAGCCACATAGCCTTAACCAGCCTCTTTTGTTTCAGACAAGAATGGAGTCTGAAACTAGCATTTTCCTATACCAATAGTTTAGGAACTTTTACCAGTCTGCAACCACACATTTTACTGTCTGCGCATCTTTTCTGACTGCTCTATGGAAGAGCACCTGAACCTGACCTCTGAAGCGTTTGTAAGTAAGCCATTTTTATAACTTACCAAACCTGTGGCCTATCTGTGTGCCCCCCAGGTGGAAACTTTGGAAGGAGATTCTAAAGTGGGGTACTTTGGAATTTACTGGGAAAGGCATTTTTTAAAGCCAATTTTTCCATGCCTTTCTTTGTTGCATGTTTTGCTATGTTAAAGCTAGGATTCTCTCACTAAAGAGTGAAAAACCTGGAGTAAAGAGTAAAACCTGGATCTTCACTTCCAGGAATTTTTCCAACAGGTTACCATGTTGAATTTTCAACTGCAACCTGTTTAAGATGGAAACTGTTAAGTACTTCCTCTCTAAGTAGCAAGCCCACAAGTCCTCTGGCTAGCAGGCCACATGAGAAGAACAAGAGAAAATGATTTCACTTTGGGATGCAAAGCCTGAGTGGGAGGTTAGATATGCTACTCTGCAAAAAAGCCCAACTGATTCTCATCCAGAGAACCAGTAATCAGGACATTGTTTCAGTCAATTTATTTGTGCTGCTCTTAGAAGTCAAAGATAGCTCTAGTTTGCATCTAGTTTTCATTTATGCTGTGATACACCTTGGGTCCTACACTGGGAGAAAGGTTGGATAGCAAATAAATAATGAATCTGCTGAGTCCTGTTGTTTCTCACGTACAAAAGGAACCTGTGCTCTTGGAACATGCGCATTGGTATAATTATCAGTGTAAACATAGTAAGCAACTTAGTATTATTATAGTGTTGCACGCCACCTTAGCCTACAATGGAAGAGCTCACAGCATTAACACCCAAACAGAAATCAGGCATGATTATCTTTCTGGCATCCCAGCCTGCAGCTTTTCTTCTAACTTCTAGCTTACACACCTCAACTCTGGCCTTTGTCTTTATAACTACCAATAGGTTGAGAGAGGGGGTGCTGCCCATTAGCCCTCTGGCATTGAGTCATTTATTTTGGTACTTTAGCAACCCATATTTAGGCCATTACTTCACCAGGAAGCTAGCCTGGCTATTCCAAGATTTGAATCCGTGCTGGATTCAGGAATTAGAAGGGAGTCCAGGCATGCAGCCTACCACCCCATCCCCCTACAAAGCATAATAATAGAAACAAGAAAAGCAGAACTGAAAAACCTTTTTTTAACTGTTGGGAAAGGGAATAGAATTGCAGCAGGAAATCAGTAGTAATATCAGCCAGAAAATCATTATAGAAATATAAAATGGATCAGCAATTCAGAAAAGAGAAGAAAAAAAGCGATAAAGTGAAATTTAAGAGGCCTGTTTCAAGACAGCCAAGGAAAATTAAATGATAATTGTAAGAGATATGAAGAAAGACAGTAAAATTATACAACTTTCTGCATGTCACTGCTCACATAATTTTCCTCTCCAGTAAAGATGTGAAGCCCTTCCTTGCTATCTAACCTATGACTCAAAGACCTCCCTATAGGTCCATATTGCAGACCATTTGTGTCTGTTTCCGTCTGTGAATCATAATAAACTTTAATGAATATGGATCCATGCAGAAGTTCTAGATAGGAGAAATGGAAGTGGGGCCCTGCAGTTAGCCAATTGAGATTTGTATTGCGGTTGTCTGGTGTGCCTAACCTTCCAAACTTCCATGGGCTTCTCCAGTTCAGCTGAATCACTCAAGTAGAAGAAACAGTTTTGAGAAGCCATGCAGGCTGTTGTGCTTTTCTAGAAGATTGAATCCTCTTTAGCCACATAGCCGCATTAGCCTCAACACAAGGCCTGTTGTGTGATATCCTGTCCTTACAAATTGGATGGGTTCTTTTGCTGAAGTCAGGGCATAGTCACTGGCGGAGGAAGAGGTGTGCGGGGGGAGCGAACAGCTCCCGACAGGGTGCCATCGCAACTGCCCCCCTGCCCGCGCTGGGTGCCCTGCCCCTGCAGGCAGCGCACCACGCCCCAGGATGCGTGCCAGCCCCGCCCCCGCCTGCTCTCCGCCCCCCCGGTGCTGGAGCATGAAGCTCCGCCACTGGGCATAGTTTTACAGCTGGAGGAAAGCCATACTTGAGATCTGTACACTAGCAATTGTGAATGCATTTAAATCCAGTTGCTTTTTAAAAAATAAAGTAAGAATTAAAAGTTACATTATCCAGAAGACAGCCAACGGAGCAATATTCCCATTTTTGCTTCAAAGAGAGAATCAAACCACCTGAAATTCCTTCTGGATTTTCTTTTTTAATATCCTCCTCATCACTTAGCACACTGAGTTGAAATCTTCATGCTTTCAGCTAGATATTTGAATAGATCCTTTTATATTGATATTCATGCTCTCAACACTAGAAACAATCCAGTCAATAATACCAGGCCATATTGATTAGTTATTTCTATGGCAAAATACGAATGTCAAGCCTCAATTGATTAACATTCAAACAAGCATAAAGATAATTTAAATTAATGTGTTTGAGACAGCACACATGCTATTATTAGTGCCACACAGGGCATTCCCAGTGGATAAAAAGCAGAACAAAGTTGATACATTAGATGAAATTAATCAATAAAAGTTTTAAATGTGCACTTATGATTAAAACTGGTGCAGAGTATAAACGTTTTAAGCTCAGCAAACTACTCTGCTCTCTTTTCCTATAATAGCATAGATTATCTGTTCCTGTTACAATATAATGAACTTTCACATGCAATAACATTCAGACTAGGCAGTGGGTCAGAAAGAATATTTAGCTACAACTTGTTATGCTAAAAAAGACCCCTAATGTAACATTTCGTTTTCCAGGCTATTTGACAGGATACCCTGTCATTCTCAGGCTATTTCCCCTTCCATTCCTCTAACTCCATTAATTTTATAGCTTGGATAATGGTAAAATCAGATGTGTTTGCAATTATAATACAGAATTCATTCTTTGGTGTTTTAAATCTACATATTTTCTCAAAGGAGGATTAAAGATTGAGGCAGTAGTCTTGAAAGAGCTAAAATGAGCCAAGATTCCTCTAGTTAGGGCTAACTCAGATGCCTTTTACAGCTTGGAAAGACAAAGTCAGCATATTGCCTTGGGAATTCCTGCCAGAAACGGGTGGGAGGAGGATGCCCTATTACACCCAATTCAATTTTTCCCTTAATTTCCATCTTAGGCAGCTTCAATCCTCTAAGCCTGGTATGAATTTTAAATTATTCATTAATTATTGGCTAACTTGACACATAAAAGTGGTTCCCCAGAAGATTAGTGTCTGATCTTTATTTCAAGTTGGAAATTATACAGTGATTTCAAAGTCACCAAGCTTTTCTGTCAGTGTATATACATTATTCAAGATATAAAATGCTATTCTAATTCAATATTAGCCTACTTAACTGAGAGCCAGATTGGATGTGATGAGGGCAGCCATGTTTGTTTATTCACATGCCTACTTCATTTGTATATGGAGTGATTAATTTTTACATCATGGGTGAACAGAACAAATTCCACACATACTCCTTATCTCCCCAGTTTGTTATTTCAGACATTTCCCTCAGAGCTGGGTTGCTGGAAAAATGCCTGGGGGTGATGGAGTGTAGGGAAGTAAAATGGAAAGCTCCCCACCATCCACAAAATCCTTTTCAAGTAAAAATGTGATCTTCTGTTCTCTCTCCTCTCACTCTATACGTGAACAAGACAACCATGGGAACAAAAAACACCCTCCTCACATATAATTTGGCCCTTAGAAAGTGTATTTTTATATTGGCAAACAGCTGGTTCAGAACCTAACATCCATTCTAGCTAACAGGGAATATTTCAGGGTAGACAAAAGAACAGCTATTTATGAAAAAAAGAAATAGTACTGTTGGAACCCAGCCAGCTTGGTTTTCAAATATACTGGAAACCTGCCTCATATTAAAAGACCAGAACAACACTGAACTGACTTCACTGTTGCCCAGCAAAGGCCAGGTGTGTCTCCTTCTGATGGGAGAGAAATAACACTTTTCCCTGTGGAATCACAGAACTGGGGGACTGTCTTGCTAGAGTGGCACATGCTACTCTAGTTATCTCCCGCTTGGACTACTGCAATGCGCTCTACGTGGGGCTACCTTTGAAGGTGACTCGGAAACTGCAATTAATCCAGAATGCGGCAGCTAGACTAGTGACTGGGAGTGGCTGCTGGGACCATATAACACTGGTCCTGAGAGATCTGCATTAGCTCCCAGTACGTTTCCGAGTACAATTCAAAGCGTTGGTGCTGACCTTTAAAGCCCTGAACTGCCTCGGTCCAGTTTACCTGAAGGAGTGGTTCCACCCCCGTCGTTCAGCCCAGACACTGAGGTCCAGTGCCGAGGGCCTTCTGGCAGTTCCCTCACTGCAAGAAGTGAGGTTACAGGGAACCAGGCAAAGGGCATTCTTGGTAGTGGTGTCTACCCTGTGGATCGCCCTCCCATCAGATGTCAAGGAAATAAGCAACTATCCTACTTTTAAAAGACATCTGAAGGCAGCCCTGTTTAGGGCAGTTTTTAATGTTTAATGCTGTATTGTGTTTTTAATATTTGATTGGGAGATTGGGAGCTGCCCAGAGTGGCTGGGGAAACCCAGCCAGATGGCCAATGTATGTATGTATGTACTATGTATGTATGTATGTATGTATGTATGTATAAATACTACTACTACTACTACTACTACTACTACTACTACTACTACTACTACTAAAATGGCCTAGTTAACCTTTCCTACCAGGGCAGGGATTACAGAAAACATTGCAAGCAGCATGTAAGAGGGGCCAGTGAGACATCTTCAGCTATGGCCCACAAAGACATAAGCTATTGCCTCATTATGTTTAGGGAACTCGTAAGACACAAGATTTGTGTGCGAAGCTAAAGTGGTAGTAATAAAACTAGGATTATACCTCAGTCTGTTTGGACTTAAACAAATGCCATTAGTCTCACTTTATTATTTCATTCTTGGCCTCAAAACCATCCCACTGCATCCCTATTCTTCTTCAAAGCTCCACCCTACATGTAAAAACATGTAGATGGACTAGGGAATCATTTCCTGAGCTTGTTGCCACACAGCCACAACAATTAATTTTGCACTTGCTATTTGAAAAAAAGGGGAGGGGAGTATTCTCTATTCTTAAACTGCATAGCTGACCATAATGTAAACACTGGAAAAAAGAAACTTAAATTTAGAACACTTCCTCTTTTTTTGAATAATTTGCATTATAATTTTCAAGTATATATTTCCACATTCATATCTTTCATTATAGCAATACAGTGGTACCTTGGGTTAAGAACTTAATTCATTCTGGAGGTCCGTTCTTAACTTGAAACCATTCTTAACCTGAGATACCACTTTAGCTAATCAGGCCTCCCGCTGCCACCGTGCCGCCGCTGCGCGATTTCTGTTCTCATCCTGAAGCAAAGTTCTTAACCTGGGTTAGCGGAGTCTGTAACCTGAAGCATCTGTAGCCTGAGTTACCACTGTACATTCAACCACTTCCCTCCTTCCACTTCCCTCTTTCAATTTTCCCATAATTCCTGTGTATTCTTATATGTCCATCTAATTCAATTTCTCCTTTTATTCTACCTCATTAATATATATTATACTGTTGACTTTACCTTAGTCCTGCCAACGTAAATTTAGAACCCTTCCTGGTTGGGATGCTCTATCTGGTACAAAATGCTGTGGCTAGACAGCTGATGGGGACAGACTATCCTCAGCACATAAGCTTGCATTGGCTGCCCATAAGTTACCTTAGCAACTTGAGTCCAGGATATTTTTAGGACGGCCAGATCCCTTATATCCCTCCCCAATCAATGAGATATTTGCGGGAGTCTCTGTTGGTGGTCCCCCATGGATCAGATGCACAATGCATAGCTAATGGGAGCTGGGCATTCACTGTTGTAGACCTAGGTCTGTGCAACTTCTTCTCAAGAGTAAACAGGTGCCCTCCTTGCTGAACTTCAGATGCATGTCTAAAGGAGTATCCACACTTTCCTTTTGCCCCACTCTTTCCAGGTACAAGTCTGTGCTTTAAAGCTCCATGTCTGAAGGTGCTTTTCTTTTTCTTCTTTCTTTTGCTCTGGAGTTCTCCCTAAGAAAACCTGCTCTTTAGCACTCAATTGCACAAACATCAATTCAGGTTTTCTGTGGATTACTGTTTGTTCAGATTCAGCTTTAAAGAGCAGATTTTCACAGGGAAAGCTCTGGAGAGAGAGAAAAGAGGGGGAGGCACTTGGAAATATAGAGCTTTAAAGCACAGATCATGCCTGGAATGCATGGAAGTGTATGGATAAGCCCTAAGACTCGTTCCAGCAGACATTTTAAGGCAGTGCTACATTTTATAATAGTTTTTATTCTGTCATTTTTGTTGCTGTTTTGATGTACAATGCTTAGAAATGTGAATGATTAAGCAGTATATAAATGTCTTAAACAAACGAACACTGGCTGAATAATAATGTTAGTATAATAATAAAATGGACAAATTTTAATTAACTTTCATGTAGGCAAACAAAATTATTTTCTTACAAGCTGATCCATTTTTGTTAATGGAGCAGAGACCACCATGCTATAGCAATGGATAACAATGTACACAGTCCAAACAGTTAAGCACTTTTAAGTTGAATTGATTTTAAAATGGGAGAGTTATTCAACCCCATGTTTGTTTACTCAGAACTGAGTCCCATTATGTTCAATGAGGCTTACATATGATTGCTGCTTGAACATATGCTTAAACCCTCCCAGTGTTTTTAGTAGGACCGAAGTGATAAGATTTTCAACCTCTCGTTGTATTTAGGTTATTTTGCTATTGGAGCAGAAATGGAAAGTCCTGGAAAATAATGGAACTTTATCATTTCTAGTGATGTGACCTATCAGCTTTGTGAGCTTGTTGATATTTTAGGAGAATATGATTCTACCCTGATTTTCTGGATACCTTGGTTTTTATGTGTTCATCTATGCCAGATGTTATTGGACTACAGCTCCCTCTATCCCTGTTGCATAATTGGCTGGGGCTAAGAGAATTTGGGTGTCCAACAACAACTGGAGGACCATAAGTTCCTCACTCCCGAATTTATGTGCTTGCTTTTCTATTATCTATAAATATGCAAAACAATAAAAAGGCTGCTATTTGAGAGGTCAGTGTTGCCCTATCCCATGTAGCAGTGGGTTTTGCCTTTGGAGTAGCCAGTTCCTACTAAAGTAGATCTCAAGGCCACTGCTGCAGTCCACCAATCCAAGTTTGTTTCCTTCATTTGAGTGAGGCTGCCTTAAGCAGAGTAGCCCACAATTTGCTCCTCTTCCTCCTATGATCTCCGCTGGTTGGTCAATTCAAATAAACGTGGGCCCTTCCCCTTGTCACTGAGGGATTGTTGCTTTCTAGGATTCCTCTGAAAGCTTCCATTCATCTAATAATTGCACAGAAGGGAGAATTTCACGTGTGGCTTTTCCCATCATCACATTGCAAAGCTGAGGAAAATGGCACCTGACTTCTATGTAGTTTTTAAATTAGCCTCTCAGGGTTTGGGCCTGGTAATCCTTGGCAATCCTACCTGGACACTAAAGAAGCAATATGTGTTCCATTCTGAGAGAGGAGGATATTATCTATAAATTTGTAACTAGCAGGATCAAGTATTTCCAATATCTTCAAAAAAATTGGAATCATAGAATCATAGAGTTGGAAGAGACCACAAGGGCCATCGAGTCCAACCCCCTGCCAAGCAGGAAACACCATCAGAGCACTCCTGACATATGGTTGTCAAGCCTCTGCTTAAAGACCTCCAAAGAAGGAGACTCCACCACACTCCTTGGCAGCAAATTCCACTGTCGAACAGCTCTTACTGTCAGGAAGTTCTTCCTAATGTTTAGGTGGAATCTTCTTTCTTGTAGTTTGGATCCATTGCTCCGTGTCCACTTCAGTGAATGCAATTCTCCTGATGCCATGAGGGGAAGGTGACAGCATGTCCAACCTATATTGTGACATCTGCACTGGCTGCCAAATACAGTGGTACCTTGGGTTACAAACACTTCAGGTTACAGACTCCGCTAACCCGGAAGTAGTACCTCGGGTTAAGAACTTTACCTCAGGATGAGAACAGAAATTGCGCAGCGGCAGCGGGAGGCCCCATTAGCTAAAGTGGTACCTCAGGTTAAGTACAGTTTCAGATGTTAGAACGGTCCTCTGGAACGAATTAAGTTTGTAACCAGAGGTACTACTATAGTTTCTAAGCACAATTCAGTGTGCTGGCTATAATATTCCTTGTAGCCTGGGACATGTAAGTAAATCCAACTCCTCCTCTTATATGAGCTTCCCTGCATATTAAGATGTGCTTGTTTAGAAGAATTAAAAGAGAGCGAGAGAAGAGCCTTCTCCGTGATAGCCCCAAGGCTTAGAAATGCCTTTTCAGAAGTTCTTCATTGTTTGTTTCTATAGGCCTCTGGAAATTAAATCAATGCTTTAATTGACACTGGCTGTGTCTTATTAATAACTTTTAGGAGTTGGTTTTAGTGTTGCTTGACACTTTCTGCAAACCATTTGTTTTAAAGATTGTTTGTAGCACATATGTGAAGGTATGTGAATTAGTTCTGGGGCGAAACCTTCAGGCTTCAATGTCTTCCTCAAAAACGCTCCGTTCCCCAGTTCTGATTTAATAGGTAATATTAAAGGAACTACTGTGCTGGCTGGTGAGTTTCCGCTACCACCACTAGATTTTGAAGTACAGTAGAGATGTTGCCTAGCGTTGCACAGCATAAAGGTAAAGGTAAAGGGATGCATTGAGACCAGGCTGGGGCCACAGTTGCAATCTCCAGCACAATTGTGTGGTGATCTCCCTAGTGATATTTTGAATGGGATTTCTGCTGGCACACAGCATGACTGGCTGAACTTGTCCAGCTTTCATTAACTGAATGACAGTTCAGCCAAAGTCACACATTCAAGAGCGCTCTCTGTCTGTCTGTCTGTCTGTCTGTGTGTGTGTGTGTTATTTCACTGGATGTTCTCCAATATATTCCTCAGCATATATCTAAGTGACCTTAAATCTGTGTGGATGTGACGACTTCACATTTCAATTCATTTGTATATTTCTGTAGTTTATTATAGGTACGTAGATCCATTTCATGTGCGTCATTTTACAGCACAAGTTAATTTGGGGCTATTTTTGAGAACAGGAGAAAAACAGTTTGTACAACATAGATGCAGATGATTACCAGTTCGAAAATGTGCATATTTCCCCCTTTTTATGGTTTCTATCTTCCTTGTTTTCATATGGCACACTATATAAAGGCAAGGGAAACAAACAAACAAACCATGTTTATTTTTGTTTTTATTTTCTTTAGAATATTTCAATATTGAAGCCCAAATTGTTATTTTCAGGGGACTGGGAGGGTAAAGAGCAATCATGTAGACAAAACAAATATTTTCATTTGCTTACTTTTGTATGCAACAAATGGTTTTCTTTTTAAAAAAGAAAGACAAACAGCACCATTGATGAGAGAGCATGATCCCTGAATTCTAAACCAAACACTGCCTCTTAAAAACAAAAAGAAAAAGTTAAAACTTTCCCCCCACTCAGTCACATTTAGTCAGGTAATAAAGCAAGCATAACAAGTAAACTATAGCAATGCCATTGAAATCAACTGCTCCCCCTTCTGAGAATTTGAAGAACTTGTCCTATAGGAATAGTTTTCTTTTTCTTTGGTAGAGGACTGAAAGGAGGTTTTATTTTTCTTTATGCAGATGAAAAATATCTATGCATGGTAGGGATTTCCTATCACACACACACAATGTATGTTCTTCATGCAAGACAGATATGGGTCGATTTCACATTGCTGTTATCATGGGCAGGAGAAATACTACCCTAAAAAAGGCATTGAATGGCTAGTGTCAAAGAGATGTAAACATTCCAAATACTGACAAAATTAAAAAAATAATAATAACATATACAAAACCCGGTACCAAAAATGGCAATTGATTTAGGTTTTTGTAAAGCAGGAAAGAATAAATTTTACAGCAGTACAAGAGAATTATGGCAACAAAGTAAAGCACTTTTCTTGTAACATTCATGAACAGTACAAATACAACAAAGTATTCTACAGGCTAAGTTATCTTTTAACTATCAAATATAGTACAAAGCGAAATATGTGCTATAAAAGAAGCAGCTCCTTTAAATTAGACAAAAAATACTATTTTGTTGGTTTTACAATGACAAAGCATGATGACTGAAGACAACAGGATTTCCCCCTTAGATTCAGAAACATTTAGCTACACAGGTCCATGATAATCCACTTGAAAAAGTGTTGCTGGCGTTTCCCCCAGTGTTGTAGAGAACTGAAGCTGCCGCACAGAGTCATTCAGTGTCTAACATGGCCTGACATACGTGAGCTAAGATGATCCCATTAGGTGCCATTTTTTTTAGCTGTCTTGAGTGTTGATCCTGGGCCTTCATCATACTATGCAAAACCAGAGACTATAACAACTTCTCTGAAATTGTGCGCGTGTTTATAAGGGCTGCAGCATAAGGTAATTTCACTTTAGAAACTGCATTATAAAGCACCATATGCACCAGTTTAGAAGAAACTGAGCAAGAAATTCCATGGTCCTGAAATAGAATTCAGTAACTCACCCTGACAACACATACCACTTTTAGAGGGAGATTTATAATACAGAGGAAATACATCATTGCTTTATGGCTCAACCTTCCCCCCAGATTAATTTCATGCACTACACCATAGCAGGTAAATGGAATGCAAAATTGGGGATTGCCTACTTCACCAAATCTTTACATTATGTCCATAACAGGACAAGGGTATTTCGGTTTAGAAAACTCTTTGTAGGAACACAAAATGCACACAGCAAATGCCCCACCATTACGTACAGATTTCTGGGATATGTGTAAAATATATGAGAGTACATAGAGGAACACAAGGAGGAAGATTCTCTCCTTCAAAATGTGCTGAAATGAAGGTGAAAAAACCTTCATTCCCCATAATGGTTAGTACATGATATTTTTGCAGTCATGGAAAACAGCAATCTCAGCTTATTCTTGGTTAGGGCTCCTCTTCCTGGGTTCTTCAAGTGAAAGCTCAACATTTTATGTGGCAAGTGCCTTTTCACCCACTGTAAAGTACGAGTGACAGAAATGTGTGCCTGAATGGCCATAGACGAACTGGATGGCCATAGACAAACTGGATTGGGTATGCAGGTGCACTTACACAGATATTTAAAGATGTGAACATGTTACTCATATGTGTTGTCCTGTAAACTAGTGCCACACTGGAATGGGATGGGAAATTTTGTGATCATTTCCTTCCACAAAATGCACCCTTTCCATAACTTGAGCTAGATAGGAATAAAAGTATTGGATCGCTCAGTCGGTAGAGCATGAGACTCTTAATCTCAGGCTCATGGACTTGAGCCCCACCTTAGGCAAAAAAATCCTGCATTTCAGGGGGTTGGACTAGATGACTTGTGTGGTTCATTCCAACTCTATAATTCTATGATTCTCTCAACTGCAATGATTAGAGGCCTGGATATGTGAGGACAATGTCTTTGCCCCCAGTGGCATCACCCAGTAGCCAAATCTGATTGCCTACATGGCACCATGATATTCTAGTATTCACTGTAACATTTCTGACTAGCTGGCATCACCCAAGTCCTTTCAAGTACCAAAAAAAAAAAAGGATGAAAGCAGCAGCAGCAGCAGATGGGGAAACAATAGCTTTGAACAGGAATTAAAATATATGCAGAAGACTGGACAATAAGGGTTTTCCCACATATTTTCTCCCCTCACCTCAAAACAGCAACTTTTTCATAAAAACAACAAATTTAACATTCAGTGCAGCACTGGTATGAATTGCTAAATGACTTGTAGAGTTGATGGAGATGTTAATGAAGCTGACTAACCTTATGCAAACAATCTACTCAGCTGAGCAGTGTTACATCTGGGGAGAGGACTCAAGGAAGATCTCTAGTCCTCCTCCAAATGAGAGAAAATCTATCTTGATTTCCGCCCTCTTCTAATTATGAAGATGGAGGTTCAGTCTTCCAGGAGTCTCTTATCTGATGTTACATTGCATACTCAAGGAGGCTAGTGTGAGCACTGCCAGTTACTTGAGGGGAGCTAGGTAGCTGCATCAACATCTTGTTCAGCTCTAAGTATCTAATTAAATGAGCTGAACTCTTTTATTTACTTAACCTTGGGCAACTCTCACATACCATTCCTTGTCTCATGCCACCTTAACATTTCAGGGACAGCCTGTCATTCCCACTCCCACTTCATTTGTTTTTGTTCATTGTTTTAAAATGAGGTGTGTGAATTGCTGCATGTATTCTTTTTAAATTTTGTTTTAAGAGCCCATAATTCTGAGGGGAAGGATCCATATACATAAAAGAAATGAACGAAGGTTAATACTGGGACAATCTGAAATAAAATGTGGCAAAAGGTGCTCGTGCAGGCATACCCAAACATAGCCTTTATGCACAGAGTTGTGAGTTTTTGAGGGTCTCATGCCATCTCAGATCTAATGCATAAACCTTTCAAACGGCATGCCACAAACAGCCTGATAGCGGGAGAGTCCAGTGCTATTGAAATTTTGGGAAAAATGAGAAGGAAGGCCAGAATAACAAAAAGTTAACAGAATATTTGTTTTCTTCTAGATAAAATATATATTATAAACCACTACTGCCACCATGAGGTGTTTCTAAATAGTAAGCCAAATGAGTTCTAGGTGGATCATCAGGGAATAGTGGCTTAATCTCCACTAGGGAGAAGTTTTGAAAAACATGTAATAATGTCTAGCACCATTTTGTCTCATGCCTTTTTTTTTAAAGAACACTTTCTCATATGCTAAGTAAACCAACTACAGCCACCCTACCCTCACACATGCATCCATGCAGACCCAAAGAAAGGAGTAATTTTTCTGTCATTAACCATATCTTTTGTGCCAAACTAGATTCAACAGTAGCAAATCTGTGTGTATAGAGCCAGATTTACTGCAGTTGTGCAGAAAGCAGAGGTGTTTTATCTGCCAAAGGGGCACAGTAGGGAGGAATGCTAAAACTTCCTTTGTCTGCTCGTCTCCCAAGCACACATGCACTGAAGCACCTTTCTCCTAGCTAGGCATTTCTGGTTAAGTAAGCCTGGAAGCAGAGGCTATGGGAAGGTAAGAAGCAGAACCAGGGGAGGGTTTAGAGCTCCTTACACATGTGCCACTTTTCCTGCCCCCAAAGCAGACCTCTGTATAATTGAGGAGCATCTAGGTTTTAAATGAAACATCTGCTGGAGTCTTGTCCATCCTGGTCCTTATTTCAACATTATAATTAACGTACAACTCATTTCAATATTAGGCTAGCCACAGCATAGATCAACCAAGGATGTAGTCAAAATTCCATGTAAGTCTAAGAGACCTGTGTAGGTTTACTTGGATGTAATCCTCAATAAATTAAGTTGGGTTTATTATCATGTTAGAATGCATAGGATTGTAGCTTTAAGTGCTTAACTTTCACTGAATGGTGTCCAGATTTCCTGTGGTATATTTCCACAGTAAATTTTCTTTCTTTAGAGTTGACAATCCTTAGGACAGGTAGAAGACATTCTAGTTAAAAGCTGATGCCCATGGTTATTTTGATAAAAGATAGACAGTAACTAGACTTAACCTTTGCTCCACTGCTCCTAGGAATTTACTGGAACTGGGATTTCATCCACTGCATTTAACTAGGATATCACAATTCTAATGTTAAAATCTTCTAAATTTTAACTAAATATGCAAGCACATGCATGTTTAACAAATGCCCCATTTAGCCATCTATTTTGAACATTACAAAAACATGCTTTTAAAATAGGCATTTTGGAGGCAAAATCTCTTCAAGGGTACCTGAAAGTGCTGAAAATCTGCATATTATTTATCTCTTACAAATGAGTGCTTTTGATCTACACTATTCTGTTACTTTGCCAGTTCCGGTAAGGCAATTATGATTATCTATTCCTTTCATATTGAAGAGTGTCAAGACAATCTGTTGGTCTAGCTAGGAAAACAAAAGAGGAATCTAGTCAAACCACATAACCTCTGGTTTAAGGAATGTTAAGCCCTGCCTATTCCAGTTTATTTAATAAAAATAAAAATAGGGGAATGGCAGATGTTCATGTTAAATGTGGTCCGATAAGAAAATAAATACAATTTCTAAACAGCTGAACCTCACTAACATGCAGATATGCCTGAAAAGTTTAACTCATGCAAAACAGAAAAGTATGTCTTAATTTTATATTAGTTTTATTTCCCTTACTAAGTTAATACTTTGGAATAAAACATAAATGTAGCACAATTTATTTCAAATTTTAAAATATTTGTTCTGGGCAGAATTTAGTGTAGCACCTTGCCATTATAAATCTGTCATGAGGAGTAGTAAGAATTGTCAGTTTTCTTGCATGGACAGCCAGGCATTAGGTCAGTAAGTTTATACTGTGTGGGTACAAATGACATATTTCTCCGTGGTAAGAAAGAAAAACAATTTTCAAGATAACCAGTAATCTCCTCTTGCCAAACTCCACATTTGTATCCCTTTAAAATATTTTCCTTATTCATAAAGAGAAGTAAGCAATTTGCCTCAGCTCTTCTCCCCTAGTTTGGTGGCCAATATGTCTCAAATATAACTATCAACTTAAACCACTACTAAATACAATACTGAGAGCTAAAAGATGCAGTATCCCTTTAAAATCTCTTCATTCCTCTAGCCATCCTACAAAATATTTGTGGTGTGAACTCTCTAACACACAAAAAAGTGATTACAAGTAAATTTAGTAAAATATTTAAAAATATATCAAGATGTAAACATATTTAAAAGGTCTGTAAATCACACATTATTATTTTTGCTTTTTTTGGATCTACACAGAGAATCAAAGATGATTTAGTTTTAGGCTATTGAAATGATACTGCTCAGAACATGCTTGATGCTTACATAATATGGTCCATATATGCATATAAGTTGAGTATCTTCCTTCAGGATAAATTGATAGATGAGGTTTGGGGAAGATAAATGGATTAATATATTATAATCATTGTAGTTATTCTCTCTCTGCCCACCCCACCCCACCCTCCACTTCCAAACTTCTAAAATCATGCAAACTCCAATTTGTTACAGGTAACCCTCAACACCTGGCTTAATTAAAAATTTCCTTCAGTACAGCAGCCTAAAGGGACCAAAATTACCAAAGTGTCTCATCCCCCCCCCTTTTTGCTGCGTATTAAGTCAACCATGGTTGGCAACTGTGGCTTCAGGAATGTAATTGTTACAAAAACTGCCAAGTTGCAGTAGCTATAATGGCCTGCTAGTGATAGCAGAATATTATTCCTCCTGCTCGTTGTCTCTTCTTCGTCGATTAGTGTTCTCCTGTATTCTTACACTGTTCCATGCGCAGAAATTTGGAGAATTATGGATCTCGTAATTCTTTTACTGAAAGAATATGTTACATTTATACATGGGAAAAATAATGTTCAGCACTTTGTGCACATAAATAGAAATGAAAATGCATAATTTTTTTTGCTTTACTTTATCAAAGTACTTTAACGAAAGTGTGGTATGTTTTAACTTTTTTTGTGCACGTTACTCCAAGGGGTCATTCTCACTAGGATGAGCCATGCAAGCAGGTACAACTCATTTCTCAACAAAGCTTCCCCAGAAACATTTTGTATCCAGATACAAAATGGCCTAAAATATTCCAGTTCCTCCTTTTCTTGCCTTTGCCTTCCCCACTGCTAACCAGGGATACTGCATCTCTACTTTGGATCCTACCGAACCACTAAACAGGCTACACACAATTTTGAAGGACCTATGCAGTCATCATGGCAGAAGGCTCCACAGCCTTTGCACACTATCATGGCTTTCAGCCTGCAAGAGCATTTCAGTTCCAGCTCATCTGCACTGCTGCTGTCAGCAAATTTCTGAACCGGAATCTGAGTGTTCTGAATAGATAGGCTTGGGGCTGTATTTGAACTACTTCCTAAAATTCCGATAGATTTTTCAATTGCAGATGCTGCCCTTTTGAAGCTTGTGCTACCAAAGTGTATCGTAGGGTAATTTCCGCAGAGCTGCTGCTGCTTCTGAGTCTGTATTTTCTGAGCAGTTAATTGGGCAAAAGGCTTCTGCGGCTCAGAAAGTAAATAGGAAGGGAAGTCGGCATTTTTCAACGCAAAGGCTTTCAACTGTTCTTTTACTTCGCTCTGATCATAAGATGCTTGTTTCATGCCCAGCTCACAGCTGCTGCTTAAACCTTCCTCAAAAGAAACGGGTTCAGATTTTATATTGCTACAGATGCTTGCCGGCTGAGGCCAACTAAGTCTTTTAGTGGTTTCCATGGTAACTGCCGGTTGTTTGTGATCAGATGGAGCTTCTGCACTGGGAAGAGGAGGGGGCGGTGGGGGTGGCGGAGGGGGAGGAGGTGGGGGCAGAGGGGGAGGAGGATGCACTAATGTTTTGCTCTGCAGAGTCTGTGAGGCACTAGAAATGTCATCACCTTCCTTAATTTGAACGTTAGGGGAAAAAACACTCGCCAGCCTCAGTTGGTGAGGTGCTGCAGACATGTTGACCTCTCCCAAAACCTTCTGCTCTAGGTGCCTGCTGAATGCAAAGGCGCTGCAGCCAGATGGGGCCTTCAGTGTCGCCTGCATCAAAGCGGTGGTAGGAACAGGGCCTCTTGCAGCCATTGGCATTTGGTAGAAATGCTGCCTGTGTGAGGTACCTGCTTCTGCATGGAAGCTGCCATTTTTGTCAATGTTAAATAGGTTCTGCTGGAAACTGCACGAGGGCAGAGGCCTCTTCTGCTGCTTGATCTCTGGGCTATGTGCAATTCTGCTTTGAATGGCATGCTTGCCGGACCACTCTTGTTTAAACAGTTGGCCGTGCCCAAGTTGGCTCATGCTGGAATTGATGATACAGGGACCCACTGCATCCATTGATGGCTTCCCAGGCTCACACTTAACCTCCCCCGCTGTTCTAGCCATCCTCTTTTTGGGGTGGTTCTCACGCTTCCTGATTTGCAGTGGGGCTATGGTGGCTGCTGTAAATCCTCTGCCATCTGTATTTGGAGAACTGGAAGTGTTTTCAATTGCATTCCTCTCAGATGTCACCGATTTGCATACTGAGGTAGCTTGCAAAGGCAAGGGAAGCCTGTTAATTTCTAGCTTGGCTCCTAACCTGGGCTGTGGCAACACTTTCTCCAGTGGCAGGTTGCCTTGCAATAACTGTGTCACCAGCGGATTGTTGGCTTCCACTGAAGACAAACGGCAGCTAGAGCTTCCAGCACTTGTCACTCTTTTTAGTGTTTCTGTTGTCAAGGACAAAGAGTTTTCCATGGAATCTGTAACAGATGTCTTGGAGTTTTGTGTTGGCTGTGCACTTGTGGCTATTTCTGCACCCTGGAGAGGCATTTCGGGCCTTGCAAAATCTTCCGTGTCCATCCGAAAACATTTGTCAGATTCATTCACTTCCGACTTAACAGGCATGGCGATGCTTGTCACAATATTCCTCGAATGCATCTCATTTAGATGTGCAAAACCCAAAGGCTCCGTTTTGACATTTTTTAAACAGTTTTGCTCGGTATATTCTTTATGCTTATTTGGATTAAGATGACTGACCAGAGACTGGTCAGTGCTCATTGCCTCATCATCATTCCAACAGATTCTCCTAGTAGGGTTATATGGGTTGGCACAGACATTGTCTGATTCACTTTTGAAAGCCAATGGGCCACGTAACTGTTCTGAAAAACCTTGGCTGGGGGGAACAGCTTCAAGTCGTTTATCTTGAGGCATGAGAGGCACTTCTCGAAGACTGGTACATGGTGCTTGCAAACGTTTGCCCTCTTGCTTTCCTGTAACAGTGTTGAAGCCAGTGCTGTGCTCCAGATTTTCATTAGTAAGCAGCTCTGGCCTGCTTATTACAGACACTTGAGGACATGCTATATTTTGTGAGGCAGTTTCTGTCCTAAGAGGCCTGCTCTGCATATCTGTGCTGTTTTCTGAGTTTTCAACAGAAATACCCAGTGACAAGTTTGAGTTCATTGTTGTTGTTGTGTGGTCAACAATGACTTTGCAAGGTATAGATCTATTCATGGGTGCCTGTGCATAACCCACTGAAGATTTACCAGATACATCTAATCGGCTTCTCACTCCAGACTTTCTCTCCATAGCATCAGCACTCATCTTGGTGGAGTTCTCGTAAGAAGTTACTGTCATCATATTACTGGCAAACACTGAAATGGAAGTCCTGCCAACAGAATCCACTACTGGAAGTGTCTCGCTGCAATGTAAAGCTGCCCTAACGGAACTACTATTTGACAAAGAAGTAGGGTCACCGCATCCAGTTATGGCTATCTTATCAGAGTATCTATTTGTAGATCCCACAGGAGGAATCAGAACAGAGCTGCCAACCAGGTGATTTGGCAAATTACTTGCAATGGAGGAAGCTGGCACACTGGTGTACTGGCTGGAAATGGCACTGTTTGCATTGTTGCTTGGCAACCGTTTCTCATCTATGGAACTGGACAAGATGGTGCTGTCTACTGTGGTTGGTGCAGTGGGGTTCTCAACACATTTTGGCATGATGGCAATGCATGGAGTGTCAGCTCCCTGGATGGATTTCAGCATGTTGACATTGCAAGGTTTTGCATCCGTGCTTTCAACAGACATGGAAACAGAGGACTTATCCAGAGAGCCTGCAAAGGGAAGTTCCTTAATTGCTCCCGACATAGTAGTGCTACACACAGACATGGGAACTGAATTTTTATTATATAGCACTGACACACTGTTACTTTCTGTAGAGGTAGATGAAAGCATTTTCTCACACAAATGAGAAACAGATATATTTTCATCAGAATTGTGAACAGAGATGTCAGTACTAGTTTCTGGTAAAGTAGGGGCGTTAAGCGACTGCTGCAATACAGCAGTAGCTTCACGAAGGTGAACAGACTTGTTGCTAGGAGACCTGCAGTTGGGATTAACTATAATTACACCAGTAGAACCTTCAATCTTTGTTTCAGAAGAAGCAGAGATCTCCAGGGCCGCTGGACCTTCCTTAGAGGCATGCTGAGATTTGGCTTCTTTGTTGTTCTGAAGCAAGTGGGCTCTCGCTTGGTGCTTTGCAAACAGTTTGGCCTTGGTCTGTTCCTTGATGTGGGCCAATGTCCTGGTCT